>NC_057718.1:48838853-48844268 GCF_004010195.1 Chiloscyllium plagiosum
GTCTAGATCCTTCTGCAGCCTCCCCACTTCCTCATTACTACCTGCCTGTCCACCTAACTTCGTATCATCGGCAAACTTCACTAGAATGCCCCCAATCCCTTCATCCAGATCATTAATATATAACGTGAACAGCTGCGGCCCCAACACTGAACCCTGCGGGACACCGCTTGTCATCGGCTGCCATTCCGAAAAAGAACCTTTTATCCCAACTTTCTGCCTTCTGTCAGACAGCCAATCCTCAATCCATATCAGTAGCTCACCTCGAACACCATGGGCCCTCACCTTGCTCAGCAGCCTCCCATGTGGCACCTTATCAAAGGCCTTTTGGAAGTCTAGATAGACCACATACACTGGGTTTCCCTGGTCTAACCTACTTGTCTCCTCTTCAAAGAAATTAGACAAAGTTTTGAGTCCAATGACTCTTTATCAGAACTGATATTAGGGAAATAGGTCTTTATGCTGAAGATGAGGCTGAGGTTGGTTGGATGGGGAGGGTGTGGAGAAGTAGATAGTTAGAGATAGAGCCCAGAGGCAGAGAGATATCAAAGAGGACATAATTGATTGTAGGTCAGGACAGAAGAGAAGCTGAAAACGTGATAATGAGAGTTGAGGGTAGAAGAGAATGGGTAGTCTGTGCTAAAAGCAACACGTAATCTGACAGGATCAGGGTGAGGGGGTGGGTGAAAAATATGAAAGGATAGAATCAGGTTCTAAAGTTATTGAACTCGATGTTGAGTCCTAAAGGCTGCAGGGTCCCCGAGTGGAAAATCAGATGGTGTTCTTCCAGCTTGTGCCGAGGCTTGCTGGAACATTACACCAGGCCTGAGACAGAAACGTTGACCAAGGAACACAGTGGTGTGTTGAAATGGCTGGTGACTAGAAGCTCATGATCCTTTTTATGGACATTTAAAAAGTTTTTAACATTTTTTTAAAAAAAGGTTCTTTCCCCATTTCAGATCTCAATTAAAATACAGAAAAATATAAAGATACAGTCTTTGTATAATCAAAACTGAGACATTGGTATCAGATATTTTGTCATGTTTGGATCTGCAAATATTCTCAGAGTTGGCATCAATTTTCACGATGGTATAGCACCAATGTTCCGTACAAAACGTTGTGACTATTTGTTCCTGAACTCCTCCATGCTACTTGGGCATGTACAATAGGCATTATTATGCCTTGTGTGTGTCCATCATCCTTCTTCTTTAGACCAGTCAGTCAACCTCCTCAACTAAGCCCTCTGCAGCAGAACCCATGTGTGACCCCCACCTTGGTTCAGTGTTTTAAAAAAAACCTGTGCTGGATGTAGACTATTGGTGGTAGGTGTCTTACCACATGCCAGTTCCATCCCTTATCGCTCATCTAAAGTATGCACATTGCCATCACCTGAGCTGGTGGCTGAGAATATGAGCTGATTCTTGGTCATCACTATCGTGAGTTAGGTGCTGGAAAAGCACAGCAGGTCAGGAAGCATCTGAGGAGCAAGAGATTCAATGTTTCGGGCATAAGCCTTTCATCAGGATTCATTTCTGATGAAGGTCTTATCCAAAACATCGATTCTCCTGCTCCTCGGATGCTGCCTGGCATGCTGCGCTTTTCTCGCAATGCACTCTTGACTCTGATCTTCAGCATCTGCAGTCCTCACTTTCTCCTCTTGGTCATCACTATCTTCCTTCTCTTCCAGTATTTTCTCTACCATCATTGCATGGAAGTATGCAGTTCTTTGAAATGTGACAATGACAACAGTATGGCTGTGGTGAGGGTGGGAGTTGGTGTGGTTTGGACAGTGGTGGGGACACTAAAGCCAGGCGCACACATTTGCAGATTTCAAATGAGAAGGAATTTGGAGATGCAGTGGAAGTGAAATATGGGAAGGACGCTTAGATGTAAGGGTAATGTCATCACAATTTTTTCAGCCTTGAGGCTAGAAATCATCTCCAATGTGGTTGCTCCAATAATGGCAAAAGTGAGGACTGCAGATGCTGGAAATCAGAGTCTAGATTAGAGTGGTGCTGAAAAAGCACAGCAGGTCAGGCAGCATCTGAGGAGCAGGAAAATCAATGTTTCAGGCAAAAGCCCTTCATCAGGAATGAAATCATGTCAGCTCTATCCAGGGACAGATATGAAGCCATATCCTTCCTCCATCAGTTAAGTCCTTCTGTCTCTAGTTCTCTGTCATCATGACCTGGAGTGGAAGACAAAGTATCTCACTCAGTGTTGTGGAATGTAGCTGTCATGATTGAAAACTAGCAATGCATGCGAGCTGTGAAATGCGAATGCAATGCTTTCAGGAATATTAGATACATGCGACAAAGGAGAGTTGATGAAATTGAACACTGCGTCATGATTGCTGTCAACAAGTGTTCAGTGAGTAATGATAGGGTGATGCATTAAAACAATGTGAGTCTAACAGAGCAGTTGGTAGGATTTGAAGATTGATTCACCACCCTTAAAGATTTGTGTAAGGTCATTGAACATTGAACATCTTATAGCACTGCACTCATATGCAGACAGCTGTCTGGTCTTATTGTCTTCATAAAGTTTGATGGAAGGATTTTTCTCCTGGCCACCTCCCCCACCAAAGCATTTAGTACAGCATCAGAGAAACTTGGAGCATACCAGGGGTCACAATATTTTTTTGAGTGATCTCAAGATTTTTTTCTCGAGAGCTACGTTTTGGTTGTTGCATGCTGTGTTTTGGTTTTCAGCGCTACATTTTTCAATCTAATCAACTCATTTATCCAATGATGCAGTCATGTAGTAACAATGTTTTTTGTAGAGTTGTTGAAATATTGGATATTTAGGCTCATACCGAAACAGAATTAGAAGAATTCATCATTATCCTCAATAATCATGATTTGTTAACTCTTGAGCAAAGACAGACAAGGAAAGCATTAATTTCCTAAACAAATGAAATTACCAAGACAAGTTAATAGCAAAAGCATCTTTCAAAATAACTGACACAAACATTGTGACACAAATAGGTATCACCCCAAACATACTTTCCATGGATTATTGAGGTCACAGGGAATATGTTTCTGTTACATTTGCACAAAGTCACAAGAATTAAATTAGACAGTGATGACAATCTCAATCTCACATTTAAATTTACAATTGATTTAGCATTGTCATTGATCTAGCATCAAATACAGTTTGCAGAGGAAAATTCCAAACATCTGCCACCCTTTTTGTGTAGAACTGTGTCCTAATTTCACTCCTCAGAGATATAGTTTTTAAAATTATGTCTCTTTGATCTATCCCCCTTAAATTGATCAATAATTGACATTTCTTTCCAATCATAATACATCTCCTTTATTAAAGCAGTGACTACACTTTCAACATATTTCATTGGCTTAATTGAATATAACATCTTTGGATGTCCTAATGGGTCGAGTTCTGTTTGTATGCAGCTCTGATGCACATCGGAATGTATCATAAGAGCAGCTGGAACACAACAGCTTATTATCAGCCCCTAAACATTCTGAACAATAATATGCTGCAATTAAGATTGTATAACTGAAGCTTCTATTTCTGTTGGCAAATCTACATTATTTCAGTTGTAGAAAGAAAAATAGATAACACAATTGTTTCATGTATTCTAGTTCAATGGAAGAAAAACAATGGTTGGTTTTTGGTGTGGCTGATAAATAAAAATAAATAAACAAGCTGCTCAAAATATTGAACAAGGTAGATAAATTGTACTGTCCATGCATTCCTTACCTTCTTAGTGAAGAATTTGGGCACAATATTTGGGAAGAATTTTGCATTTGTATATTGGGTTTGCCTATCATTGAGAATGGGGATTGTTGTGAAACCTCCCCCTCCAGTGAGTTGTTTAATTGCCCACCACCATTCATGATTCCTGAAGAAGGGCTTATGCCCAAAACGTCGATTCTCCTGTTCCCTGGATGCTGCCTGACCTGCTGCACTTTTCCAGCAACACATTTTCAGCTCTGATCTCCAGCATCTGCAGTCCTCACTTTCTCCACCACCATTCATGACCTGATATGGAAGAACTAGAGAGCTTAAATCTGGTCTGTTGGTTGTTGTTAAATTCTGCCTTTCTCATTCTGCTTACTGTGCTTGGCATTGTCGTAATCCTGGGTTATATCTTCATCTGGTTGATACCTCATTTTTAACTCTGCTGGTGCTACTACATGCCCTTCTGTACTCTTTATTGATCCAGGGTTGATCACCAGAGTTGACAAATATTAATTAAATGGAGAAAAACCTCAGGATTTGAGAGTCCTTATGTATAAAATCACAAAACAGCTTCCATAAAATGTTCGGAATGTAATAAAGAAAACAATTGGAATGTGGCCTTTATTTCAAGAGGAATAGTGTATAAAAGCTGGAATCTCTTGCTAAAACTAAACAAGGCAGTAATCAGACTACATTTGGCATACTGTGGACATTCTGGAGCCTCTTATTTAAGGCAAGGGATACTGGCATTGGAGGCAGTACGGACAAGGTACACTGAGTTGTTCCTGGCCATAGAGGGATTGTATAATGAGAAGATGTTGAGTAAGTTGGAACTTGACTCATGATTTTTGGTCACTTCTGCCATTTTATACACGTGTGATGGACACTGACCAAGAATCCATCCTGGCATAATGACCTTGGAACTAAGACATTCTTGCCACCCAAAAGGATTTATCAATCAAATCTCACTTGGATTTGAGGTAAAACTACTATGAACTTTACATTTTACCTCAGAATAGAAAACATCTCATCACAAGGTGAGTGAAGAATTTAGTCAGTTAAAAATGGAAGTTATTATGGCATTGGCAGTTTATTTGCCTTCCATTCCTATTGAAGGAGATACATTACGTATTATGTATAGAGACTGTACTTCCCAAGGGCTGGTGGATCCTATCAAAAGGCATGTTTCTTCAGCTGTTCACAACAGGTAGTTAGGACAAAGTACTAACTTTACTGAACCAGCACGTGATTATAAAACTCAAAACTGTGTCTAATATTGAGTGCAAATCTGTGGTTGAAGAACGTGCTAAATAGTGAGAAGATTGCAATATTGGTGCAGGGATGTCTTGCTGCAATTGTTACAGGGCTTTGTGAGACTACACCTGGAGTATTGATTGCAATTTTGGTATCCTTATCTGAAGAAGGATGTTCTGGCTATAGAGGGAGTACAATGAAGGTTTGCCAAATTGATTCCTGGCTTATCATAACTGGTATGAGGAGAGATTGGGTCAGTTAGGTTATTTTCACAGGAGTTCACAAAATTGAGGGGTGATCTCAAAGAAAGCAAAACATTTTAACAACACCAGGCAGGAGTACACATAGGGAAGGATGTTCTTGATAACCAGAGAGGGCAGAACCAAGGGTGAGAGGGTAAGGATATGAGGTAGACCATTTAGGACTGAGATGAGGAGAAATTTCTTCAGCCAGAGAATG
>NC_057718.1:48844302-48859651 GCF_004010195.1 Chiloscyllium plagiosum
CTGCGAGGCAGCAGTGCTAACCACTGTGCCACCGTGCCGCCCACAGAACCACAGAACCACACTGTGCCACCTACCACAGAAAGTGGATAACCTCAAATCATTGAATGTTTTAAAGAAGGAGTTCAATGTAGTTCTTAGGGCTAAAGTGATCAAAGGGTACAAGAGAAAAGCAGGCACAGGATACTGAGGTGGATGATCCACCATGATCATATTGAAAGGTGCAGCAGGCTTGAAGGCCAAATACCCTGCTCCCGAAATCATTTTCTATGTTTCCGTATGTCTCTGTTAATTATACTGTTAGCCAGTTTAGGATTGTCAGTCAGTAAGAATCCCAGTCTACAAACTATATGCAGAGTCCGGCTCCACGCAGACAGAAAGATCATGCACTGTGGCTATTTCAACTTAATTAAAGAGGCCATTGCTATCCAGTAACTCATTCCTCAAGACAATGCGTTGACCAATCAGAGTTATCCTGCTTGGTTTAAGAAACATAGAAGACAGGAGTAGGAGGAGGCCATTCAATCCCTTGAGCCCACCCTGCCATTTATTATGATCACAGTTGATCCTCAAGCTCAATATGTATTATGAAGTTGAAGGTATGCATTGCATCTTTAAGAGAGAGTGAAGGTTGTTTTGGCAGTGAGAGTTTGCAGGCATCTGTCATGTGACTGACAGATGTTTGAGTGGACTGGAAAATTGAAAACATGTAACAGTTGGCTGCTATGTTCACAACAGTTTGAATTGAACCAATCAGTTTAAATTATGCCCCCAGGATACTAAAACTCAATCGAATTTGAATTTTACCATTTTGACAACATTCAACAATGAGATGATCTGATATTTGAGGTATAATAAAAAGCAGACATTTTTAAAGTTAGGGAGAGTGACAACTTGCCACCAAGAGAGAGAGAAAGAGAGACTGCTATTCAAAACTCTTTCAATCAAAGGTACCTTTTTCATATGAAACACCTTTGCAGCAAAATATTGAAGACAACCCAGGGAGATCAGCACCTGAAAGAAGACAGATGCTGATGATGACGGCTGCTGTCTGGTTTTGAAAATTAAGTTGATGTAATTTTAATAGGGGCTTTTATTGGATCAGTGTATTGTTATAGAGTTGGAGGTAGATGACAGGCCTTTAAGAGAAAGGAGGCTTAGAGTTGTAAATAGTTGCTGTTAATGTTCACTTTTTGAGTTAAAGAAAAAAATTGATATTTTTCTTTAAATAGTAGAATTTGGAAAGTTGTTACTCATACTTTAACAGATTATGAGGCAATGTGAGAGTCTCTATGTTTTTTGTTTAATTAGCAGAATGATTCACCACTGTGTCGCAACAGTTTGGGGGCTCGAATCTGGAATTTGGACAGGTTTAGACAGATCCAGTCTGAGATTTGAACAGATTTGGGTACGGAAGATCCCAGCAGATTTAAACACTTGCAATTAGTGTCATAGATCTTTAGATAAAATGTAGATAAGACAATTTGGGTTATTTGTAGTTGGTTAAATTAGAAGTGAGGGAAATGGCTCTTACAATTGCTAAACTCCTAGGTTCTGGGGTTTGAAGTTTATTCCTAAATTTGCCAAGAAAATTTAGAAGGACAGAAAAAGATCATACTTATAGAATTAGCAAAGAGGTTAGATTTGGGTTTAAACAAGGACAAAAGTAAAACTGAAATTGTAAGGGAGTTACTCAAGTACTTAGGTATGTCAGTGAAATATACAAGTGCAGTAGAGTTAGAAAAACTTAAATTACAAATGAGGATAATGGAGTTAGAAGATAAACAAAGGGAGAGAGAAAGAAAGAGAGAGAAGACAGACAGAATGAGGAAAAGAAAAGAGAGAGGGGAAAAAGAAAGAGAGAGAAGTTTATTTGCTGAGCAAAGAAAGAAGAAAGGGTAAGAGAGGGAGAAGAAAGAAAAAGGCAGAGAGAAAGAGAGAGAAGAAAGGGAGAGAGAAATAGAGAGAAAAGAAAGAGAAAAAGAGAGAGAATTTGAACTTCAGAGGTTGTGACTTAGTCAGGAAAGTCAAGTTAACAGGATGGAGATGAAGAGAGAAGGTAGTGATATATACAAATATGTTGAAACATTGCCACATTTTGATGAGAAAGATGTCAAAGCCTTCTTTATTTAATTTGAAAAATTGGCTAGGCAGATGGAGTGGTCAGAGAGTGAGGAAAAGGAAAGAGAGAGAGAGGAAAAGAAAGAGAGAGAAGGTTCTCAGCTGAGCAAAGAGAGAGAGAAGAAAGGGAAAGAGACAGAGAGAGAGAAGAAATACCCTGTAGGAATTCTATAAAGGACTTGTGGACAATGCTAGTTCAGACTAAGCTGGTAGGCAGAACTAGTGAGGTACTTACAGTGCTGAAAGATGAGGGGTCAAGAGATTATGCAGATGTCAAACAGACTATTTTGAGTGCTTAGGAATTGATAAGTGAAGCATACAGCCAATGGTTCAGAAACATAAGGAAGGAACCAGGTCAAACTTAAGTTGAGTTTGAAAGAATTAAACATAGTAATTTTGATAAATGAGTGTGGGCCTTAATAATAGATAAGACCTATGAGGCTCTACGAGAGATTATTCTGCTGGAGGAGTTTAAAAATGCATTTCCAGACATGATAAGAATTCATGTAGATGAACAGAAAGCTCAAGAAGTGAGAAGAGCAGCAGAGATGGCAGATGAATATGCATTGGTGCATAAGGTGAAGTTTAGCTTCAGGCAAGAATTTCATCCTGTGAAGGATAGAAATTAGGAAAAGCGGATATCCTACACTACAAAACAAAGAATAAAACATACTGGTAATTGTTTACCAAAGGTTAAAAAAGAAGCCCAAGAGGGTGGAAAGGAGGTGAAAGGCTTCAGGTGTTTCCACTGTGGTAAAGTGGGACATGTAAAGTCACAGTGCTGGTTGTTAAAGAAAGGCACCATGGGAAAAGATGTGGTAAAAGAAGCTAAGCCAGTGGGATTAGTGAAAGTAGTATAGGAAAAGTTAAGGATCTACAGGAGAGTGCACAGCCTAGTCAGGAGCTGGGTATGGAGTTAGTGCCTGATCTCTATAAAGAACTCGCCTCTGTGGATTAAGTTTACTCAGAAAGAAGAGGGGCAGAAGGACAAAAAGTTACAATTTTAAGAGATACAGGATCTAACCAGACTCTAATACTAAGAGATGGAACTATTTGCATTCTTTCTGATCTGTTACCCGAGAGAATGGTAATTTGTGGGATGGATGGACAAAAATGTAGCATTCCCCGATGTAAAATCAGGTTGGAGTGCTAACTCAAGTCTGGGCAAGTAACAGTGGGAGTGATTGACAGAGTGTCAGTTCCAGGAATACAGTTTGTTCTTGGGAACAATTTACCAGGATCCAAGGTGGGAGTGACACCCCTTGTTGTGGAGAAGCCCAAGGAAGACTAGAGAACTGAGGAGTTAAAAGAAAAGTACCCTGCTGTTTTTCTAGACTGTGTAGTCACAAGATTCCACTGTCATAAATCACAGAATGAAGCAAAAACTAAAGAGAAAGATGAAGGAGTTGAAGTTCACTTAGCGGACACCCTGTTTCACATAATGGTGCAGGAAAAACCTGAACAGGCAGAAGGTCAGACAGAAGTGTTTAGTTCTGAAAGGCTAATGGACTTATAACAGAAAGATGAGACAATAAAAGATATATATGTTGACACATACTCAGAAAAGGAGTCAGCGAATATTCCTGATGGTTATTTTCTGAAAGATGAAATCCTAAGATGAAAATGGAGACCATGGCAGGATAGTGTAGAGGAGAAATGGCTCAAAGTGCACCAGATTGCATTGTTGGTAGCATACAGACAGGAAGTGTTACGGGTTGCACATGAACTACCAGTAGGAGGTTACCTAGGGCTACGAAAGACTCAGGCTAAGGTATAAAAGCATTTCCATTGGCCTGAACTGCACAAGGATGTGGTTAAATTTTGCCATACATGTCATACATGCAAATGGTAGGTAAGCCACAGGCAATAATAAAACCAGCACTTTTGTTACCAATTCCTGCAAACAAAGATCCGTTCACGCAGGTTATGATTGGTTGTATAGGGTCCCTTCTGAGAACTAAAAGTGAGAACCAGTACTTGCTAACTATAATGCTACCAGATTTCCAGAGGCAATTCCATTTCAGAGTATTAAGGAAACAAGGGTGGTAGAGGAGTTTATAACTTTCTTTCACATGGTATGAGCTACCCAGAGAGATTCAGTCAGACCAAGAATCTAGTTTTACTGCAAGGCTGTTTAAGGAAGTCATGGATAGCTTAGGCAGACAGCACTTTAAATCAAGTGCGTACCATCTTGAATCCAAGGGAGCTTTGGAAAGATGACATCAGATCCTGAAGACCATTTTAAGAGTGTACTGTCATGATCACCCAAATGATTGGGATAAAGGTACCACATTCATATTGTTTGTCATTTGAGATGCCCCAAATGAGTCTACTCACTTTACTCCCTTTGAGTTAATATTTGGACTTGAAGTGAGAGGCCCTTTGAAATTAAAGAGAAACTGACCGGACTGAAGTCTGAGATCTCACATTTGGATTATCTATTGAATGTGAGGGAGAGATTAAATCAAGTAGGTGAGTTAGCTAACCAGCACCTGAAGAGGGCACAGAATAGAATGAAGCAGGTGGTAGATAAAAACTGTGTAATGCGGAAATTTTCCCATGAGGATGATATATTGGTATTGTTACCGGTGGTATGAGACCCCTTCAAAGCCAAGTTTAGTGGTCCCTATGAAATTGAGAAAAAGTTGAGTCAAGCCAACTATCTGGTAAAAATGCCAGATAAGAAAAAAACTGTATTGGGTATGTCATGTGAATATGTTGAAACCTTATTATAATAGAGAGAAGGACTGGAGAAACAAATGTTAGTTACTGCCCCTCAAAGTGAGGAATCAAACCCAGATGTTGTGGAGTTTGATTTGCCTCAAAATATGTTAAAAATGAGGATGTCCTTGAGGAGTAGGATAGGTAAGTGAACTATATGTCTCAGGAGCAAAGAACCCTGTTGGAAAGTTTGTTGCAGCAGTATGAGAACATATGCAGGAATAAGATGGGGAGAACTAATGCTATTGCAGCTGTACAGGACATTGGTAAGGCCACTGTTGGAATATTGCATGCAATTCTGGTTTCCTGCCTATCAGAAAGATGTTGTGATACTTGAAAGGCTTCAGAAAAGATTTACAAGGATGTTGCCAAGGTTGGATGATTTGAGATATAGGAAGAGGCTGAACAGGCTGGGACTGTTTTCCTGGAGCATCGGAGGCTGAGGGGTGACCTTATAGAGGTTTACAAATTCATGAGGGACGTGGATAGGGTAAATAGGCAAAGTCTTTTCCCCGGGGTGAGGGGAGTCCAGAACTAGAGGACATAGGTTTAGAGTGAGAGGGGAAAGATATAAAAGAGACCTAAGGGGCAACATTTTCACACAGAGAATGGTTTGTGTATGGAATGAGCTGCCAGAGGAAATGGTGGAGGCTGGTACAATTGCAACATTTAAGAGGCAATTGGATGGATATATGAATAGGAAGGATTTGGAGGGATGTGGGCTGGGTGCTGGCAGGTGGGACTAGATTGGGTTGGGATATCTGGTTGGCATGGACGGGTTGGACCGAAGGGTCTGTTTCCATGGCTGTACATCTCTATGACTATGACAAGTGGATGCAATGCTCAACAAAGATACAATTGAACCGAATGAGAGCGAGTGCAGTTTGCTGATCTTGTTAGTTCCCAAACCTGATAGGACTCAATGATTTTGGTGGACTATTGGAAGGTCAGTGCTGTAACAAAATTGGATTCAGACCCAATACCATGATTGGAGGACTGTATAGAGAAAGTTGGACAAGCCAGTTATATCACTTACTGTGTGGTTATTAGCAGGTAGCTCTTAGAGAGAAAGCAAAAAGAATTTCTGCATTTGTAACCCCAAATGGGCTACCTCAATTTAAAGTGATACCCTTTGGAATGAAGAATGCTCTAACCGCATTCCAAAGACTTGTGGCTGGGTTAACAAACTGTGCACTTTATCTTGATGATGTAGTGATCTTTAATGAGACATGGAAAGATCACTTGGTACAATTAGCAGAGCTCTTTGAACGCTTAAGAGAAGCAAAACTGGTAATACACTTAAAAAATGCAGACTTCGTGAAGGCAGAGCTGACGTTCTTGGGACATAACGTCAGTCATGGAAGGTTGACCCCAAGGAATACAAAGATTAAGGCCATCGAGGAATTTCTGCGACCAACCTCAAAGAAAGGTGCTTTGACTTTTGGGACTAAGCTGATTCTACTGCAAGTTTGTTCCAAAATTTAACAGCGTAGTGGCACCGTTAACAGATTTGCTGAATAAAGCACAACATTTTGATGGACAGAACAATGCCAGGAGGCATATGACAATTTAAAAGCAGTACTAGGCACCATAGCAGTTCTAGCTACACCAAATGTTTTGAAACCCTTCAAAGTTGCAATCAATGTTAGTGACATAGGAGTTGGAGGTATACTGCTACAGGAAGAGGATGAAGGAATTGAATTGCCGGTTAGCTACTTTTGAAGAAACTCAACACCCAACAGAGAAAATAATCTTCCATCAAAAAGGAATTATTGTGTTTGGTACCGACCTTACAACGTTTTAATGTATTTGTGACGAACAATGTACTGGAGACGGTTGTGTACACGGATCACAATCCTCTTACATTCTTAGAATGATTTAATGACAAGGATCTGAGACTAGTTCATTTGAGTCTTATGTCACAGATTTTTAATTTACAAATCGTACATGTTGTGGATTGTAAGATTGTGATAGCAGATGTATTATTGCGGATTTAACGGATAAAGTATAAATAAGATTGAACAAATACCAATGTTATATATATGTATTTCATTGTAATGGGGTTAAGAATTAGAAAAAAAAGACATTATGATGGTCAATTTCTTTCTTAAGGGGGGAGGTGTTATGAAGTTGAAGGCGTGTACTGTACATTTAAGAGAGAGTGAAGGCTGTTTTGGGAGTGAGCATTTGTAGGCATCTGTCATGTGACTGACAGATGTGTCAGAGTGGATTGGAAAGTTGCAAGTATGTAACATTTGGCTGCTATGTTCACAACAGTTCGAATTTAACCAATCAGTTTAAATTATGCCCCAGGATACTAAAACCCAATCGAATTTGAATTTTACCATTTTGACAACATCAAACCAATGAGATGATCTGATGTTTGGTGTATAAAGAAAGCAAACATTTTGAAAGTTAGGGAGTGACAAGCTGCCATCTAGAGAGAGAGAGAGAGAGAGACTGCCATTCAATCAAAGGTACCTTTTTCATATGAAACATCTTTGCAGCAAAAGATCGAAGACGACCCAGGGAGATCAGCACCTGAAAGAAGACAGATGCCGATGATGACGGCTGTTGTGTGGTTTTGAAAATTAAGTTGTAAATAGTTGTTATTTGATGTTCACTTTTCGAGTTAAAGAAAAAAATGATATTTTTCTTTAAACAGTGGAATTTGGGGAGTTTTCTGTCACTCATACTTTAACAGATTACGAGGTGAGGTGAGATTTTCTGTGTGTTTGGTTTAATTAGCAGAAGGGTCCACCACCATGTTGTAACATACACTAATCCTGCCCTTCTCCATATCTGTTGATCTCTTTAACCAAAAGAACTATATCCAACTCCCTCTTTAAATCATAAAATGTTTTGGCCTCAGTCACTTTCTGTGATAGTGAGTTCCATACATTCACCACTCTGGGTAAAAAAGAATTTTCCTCATCTCAGTCTTAAAAGGTTTATCCCTTATCCTTAAACTATGACCACTGGACTCCCCCACCATCAGGAATATCCTTTGTCTGTTTGCCCTGTCTAGTCCTATTAGAATTTTAGAGGTTTCTATGAGATACCTCTTCTAAACTCCAGTGAATACAATCCTAACCAACTCAACCTCTCCTCATAACAACAGTCCTGCCATCCTAGGAATTAACATGGTAAACCTTTGCTGCACTCCATCTACAGTAAGAACATCCTTCTTCATAAGAAGACCAAAACTACACTCATCATTCTAGGTGTAGCCTCACCAATGTCCTGTATAATTGCAGCAAGGCATCCTTGTTCTAAGACTTGAATTCTCTTGATATGAAGTCCAACAGACAGTTTGTCTTCTTCACTGCCTGCTGCTCTTGCATGCCTACTTTCAGCGAGTGGAGCATGACGATACCTAGATCTTATTTGACATTCCCTTCCATCAATGTATATCCATTCAAATAATATTCTGTCTTCCTTTGTTTTGTTACCATAGGGGATAACCTCACATTTATCCAATTTATTTTGCGACTGCCATGCATTTTCCTACTTCTTCAGCCTGTCCAAATGATGCTGCAATATCACTGCATCCTCCTCACAGCTCATCCTTTCACCCAGCTTTGTGTCGTCTGCAAATTTTGAGACATTATGTTTAGTTTCCTCATCTGAATGATTAACATGTATTGTGAATAGCTGCAATCCTTGCAGTACCCCATTAGTCACTGCCAGCCATTCAGAAATAAATATCCATTAATTCCTATTCTCTGTTTCCTATCTGGTGAATAACTTTCCATCTCCATATACTACCCCTAATCCCATGCACTTTAATTTTGCACATTAATCTCTTACACAGGACTTTGTTGAAAGTCTTCAGTAAGTCCAAGTAAATCATATCCACTGACTCTCCCAGTTACACACTCAAATAATTCAATTTGATTTGTCAAGCATGATTTCCCTTTCGTAAATCCATGCTGAAAGTGTCTGATTTTAATACTGTTTTCTAACTGCTCTGCTATAAAATTATTGATAATGGACATTTTCCACACTACTGATGTCAGGCTCACAGGTCTATTATTCTCAGTTTGCTCCCTATGTCTCCTTTTAAATGGTAGGGGTAATTAGTTACCCTCTAATCTGTAGGAACTGTTCCAGAGTCTAAAGAGTCTTGAAAGTTGACCACTTATGACCACTTCCTTAAACCTAACAAAGCTTGGTGGTTAAATGTCAGTCATCATCTAACCAGTGGATTTTCCACAACAATACCTCTACCAATCAGAATTAACTTGCCAACCAATCTGTGTGCTCTCCTCATATAGTAAAGAAATGTTTGAACTTTACATTATCCTGATGAGTGCAAGATGAAGAGATTCACCAAAATGTGTCTTTGTTCAGAAATACTCAATTTCTGCAAAATCAAATAAGATATATTCAGACCTATAGTATGTAAAAGTGAGAATATGACATTTTATGATAGTTCAGTTGGTAAATGTAATTTTCCAGGTGTAACGAATGACACAGATTAGCATCATCTGGATTTGAACCATGCTCTGCTGTTTTTATTAGTTTCATGGATGTGGCAACATGAACAATACTATTAGTCTCAATTACCTTATGCTGGGGATAGGTGAGCAGAATTAATCAGGAATCCCATTATTGGCCATTATGCAACTATAACCACTGAAAACAGCATGTATGTGGTCTTTTAGCAAGTAACATTTCAGGGCCATGTTGAGTTTCCATGGGGTTGAATACCCTGTGTTGTTTATTGTCTTCTGTAACATATGTAAATGGATAGTTAGAAAGGATTAAAGTGACAAAAGTTTTCAGAGCGAGTATACAGAAAAATTGCAATTGAAAATATATTTATGTATTGTTATTTCTGTGTAGAGGAGTAAGAGGCATTTAACTGGGCAGGAGGGTGGTGCGTGAGGATTCCACCACTTACCTTCCTCCACTCTAATTAAATATTTGTCACCAATTGAGGTGACTAACCAGGCAATGAAAAACTACTTGAAGGTCACATCCCATTGCTGTCAGCATTAATCCAGCAGTAGATAGAGGATTCCCCAGGCAGGGAGCAAATCAAGCCATGTGGTTTACTGTGGGGTCCTGAGGGAGGACAAGATTCCTCATTCAAGGACACAGAATAACTGATGAAGGGATCCCATAATGAGAAGTAGGGAACTTTCATGCCCTTACAGTCAACATACCCCACTCCCTCTCTTGTTTATCTTCCTCTTCCATTACTCATCTCTGATCTGGGAATACAGTGATGATGACTTATTAGCAGCAGTAGCCCCCACTTGCACAATGATCCAGCTAGTCCTCCATGTTGTTGGCCTCTGATTAGCTGGCAGTTTCAGTGGACAGGATCTGCAACTCTATGATCTCTGATGGGGTGGGCTGGGGAGTGGTAAAGCCCACCTTTGTCCTCTTCCTCTTCAGTACCTGACTGGAACAATGTGTGCTGAAACTTTATTGCTGGAACAGCACAGCAGGTCAGGCAGCATCTAGGGAACAGAAGATTCGACGTTTCGGGCACATGCCCTTCTTCAGGCATGTGCCCGAAACGTCGAATCTTCTGTTCCCTAGATGCTGCCTGACCTGCTGTGCTGTTCCAGCAATAAAGTTTCAGCTTTGATCTCCAGCGTCTGCAGACCTCACTTTCTCCTGGAACAATGTGTAGCAGGCCTTCTCGAAATGTGGTTTTATGGGACTCTCACTGCATCTACAGCTGGATAGCCAAGACACTTGTCACCTCCACAAAATGTACATTATATTTATGAAAGGCTAATAGTTTTTTTCTTGTGACTTGCTGGAAGTGTCAGCAAATTGTAAAGTGTAAACCAGAATGGGGGATCTGGAGTATTAATGAGCAGTGGGGTCAAGATTAATATGGAGACAGAGGAGAGACTGATAGTAAGGTGATAGTAAGACTGATAGTAAGGTAAGTTCAATCAGCTACAGAAGGAGAATAAAGGGAGAGAAAGTAAGATTGAATTAGGAAAGAAAAGGGAAGAAAGCCAAAAAAGAGAAGCAATTAAGTATTACTAAAATGCAACATTGGAAGTTTTAAGATCTCTAAACATAGTTTACAACTTGAAGAATGACACCCCACAATTTAATTTTTTTCAATTTCTGGTTCACAAAGATTGGTCAGCATTACATTAGCAACAACTGCATTCATGCAACTAATTACCAGACTTAATTTTGGTGCAAATTTAATCAACATATGCAAATTCAGCAAGTTCCTCAGAAATAATGGGGGAGCTAAGTAAAAGGTATTTCAGTCCAAAGCAAGTGGCAAGACAATATAAAGAGAACAGAGATTAGTTACACATGCTATTATTCTTGATCCTGCTAGTTAGATGCATTTCTTTTTACTGATTTGGTCTGGTATTACAATTCTGGCCCAGTTTGTCACCATTTTATGAAGCAATTGGGGAGATAATAGTCATCACAACGTTAATGGTTACCATTGCTCTTCCCTTATTGAATGTCTTGTAGGACAGATGGTTTCACAGCGACACAGCTTTGCAGTTGAGCAATCAAACTAAAATTAAACATCTATCATGTGTATGAGTCCAAATGATCTGTGATTTTTTTTCCTGCAAGTTTATCATCATTTTTTTCTCACTTCTGAAAGCTGGACTGATGAACATCTTCAAGTCAGACTTCATGTCCATTAAGTAAGTGGACACATATTGTCTGAGCAAAGACACAAGGAATTCAACTTTCCTCAGGGATTTATCCAGCAGAAGACAGGAGAAACTCACTGAGAAACTGTGGATACAGAAATTCAGAACCTATTTCACCAAATAATGCAGTATTTTTTAGCAACATCGTAGATGATCCCAGTGTTGATGCATTTAGACTTTGGAAAGAAAATGTGGACTACTTAGCCTTTTCTAGGCAGGTACCTTCATCTGTTTCCTCATCATGAAAATAAGAACACCATTCACCTCTGCCATCTATGTTGTCAACACCCATCACAGGCTGAAGTGAGCTACTTCCACATAGATCAGCAAGGTATGCCCTCATTTTCAGACCTGAAGTGGGATTTTCCCAGATTCCTGGATGTAGTTGAGTTGCCTTGAAGCACCCTCTAGCAACAGGCAAGAGAGCCAGCACTGCAGGCAGTCTGAGAGGCCTCGTCTGCCTTAAAGAAAACCAGGAAGTGCTGGAGAAACTCAGCAGTCCTGCTTGAGTGTGCACCGTGTTTATGTATTTTTGTTTGAAAAGTTGAAAATGTGCATTTCCATTTTGCAGCACCTTCTCCTCTCACTGGCTGCAAGGAATCTTCTTGGTGCTTTCAATCTGGAAGGCCTTTGATTGGCCCATCAGCTATGAGTGCCTATTCTCCTTAATACCTACCTTCTTAACATTAATTGGTATTTCAGGGAAAATGACATTGAATGACTGTTTCCTACACAGTGTGGGCCTCATTAAAACCATCACAATGGGATTTTAGCCGGCAAAGAACATCCTGCCCATGGTATAGGATGCTGTTGGTCTACATAGCTCACTATAGGCCCTTGTATTAGCTGAGTGGATAACTCTATCCAATCTTCAGAAAGTTGAACTGTAGCCCAACATGAGACAGTGACTTCAAAATAGGAAAGGAAGATAAATTAAAATAAATAAGAGTCTATATTATAAACAGTAATAGATACCAGGAACAGATCTCCAAGCTTTGGTCTAATTTTAGGGATTAGCTGATGGTTATAAATCACTCAAAATTTTCTTTGTTGGCCAATGATATCATCTGAACCTCCTTGATTAGAGTTTTGCCTGTAATTACTCCCAGGTGTTAATCACAACATGAAAGTATATATCTATCAAAAGAAGGATACAAACGTTTTCAGAGACTGATTTCATTACAAATACAATTTTTAAAGATTTGGAAATAGAATGGCAATCTTTTCAAATACCTAAATAAACAGTTACATTTTGAAAATTCCTCTAATGATTATAGCCAATACAACCATGCTTCTGAAACAAGATAATTGTGCACTACTTATTAATCAGTCCATTACAAATAGAATTCTTACTGACCTTTGACTTATTCATATGAAGTATAACCATAAGAATAATGAGTTTGTAAACTCAGCTTGGCAATTATATCGATTAAATAATGAAACAGATCAGTCGTTACCTAAAGCTTACACATACCAATTTGAGCTGTATTTGGCAAATGGCCACACTGACAAATTGAACCGGATTCACGTTGCCATGGCCACCATGCCTGTGGGATAATTAGCTCATTCTTCTGAAGTTTGTTGATGAAAATATGCAGGAGTTTAGCATATCCCACCTCAGCTGTGGGTGGTGACTGAAGCACCAGGTGTCACATATAGATACGAGGGGGTTGGGAGGAGTTGTAAGGAGTGTGGGAAGTGAGGAAGCAGTAATGTTGCAGTAAACATGGATTCTGATGACAGATGTTACTTTATTAGACAGCTCTGCTGCAGTCAGTGATATGCCAAAAAAAAGATTGACACAAGATGAGCACCAAAGACAGAATTTTGTGGTATGTGGCTTGCAAAAACTCTCTTTCAAAAAATGGCTCCCCATGGACATTATTTTACAGGACTCAAAGTGCAAGTGAGGAATGCTGGAGATCAAAGAAACAACATTTAAACAAAATCCTACTCACAGAATGTAACACCATATGCTTTTATGGGGAGCCAAAATGTTTACTCATAAATATGATTTTGTTTAAATTGTAACGTCCAAAAATTTACTAGTTTATGATTTTCCGCTCTTTAAGTATGTGACAATTCAAAGTATTATTCACTTGAAATTCTGTGGAATTAAAAGCTATAATTTATCATTGACCCAGATTTTACAATGTTGTTACAGTGAAACTGTTATTGTTCCGTTGAAACTGACAGCAACTTCAAGAGGACATGCAAATGCAAAATAACACAGAAATCCAGAGGATGTTGTGAATGATCGTATACTCCTCCAGAGGATGCAATGATGAGGTCCATCTCTGCATTCCACCCCCTCCCCCCCCACCATTTCCCCCCAGTTCAATAAGCAATTTGTGAATTGATGAAGACTTCTACTTTGCAATATCAGTCTAACTACAAAAAAAGGTTTGCTAAATTACATCTTGCTGAATAACATTAACTGGGTTTTTAACAGTGTTCATGTTTCATAACTACTCTGAAATATTGACTTTGAAAAGCTATTGCTTATTTGTGTCTCCAATGATACACATTCTGCATTTTTTCAATAATGTTCATTTTAAGAGTGTTTATAGCTTATATCTAAATCCAGTCATAAACATGCATTTTTCTGTCTGAAGTTTAAGTTACTCGTGAAGGATAATAAGTGCTTTTAATAATTCCTGGTTTGCTCTTTGTGACAATGCATCAATGTGATTGGTTGATTATCATGTTTGCTGGTATCAGAGATTACCCTGATGTGGTGCAAGACTTAAATTGTCATCAGGAAAAAGGAGAACAAGGTCACAGAGATTAATAGATTTTTGTTGTGCTCGGTGCTGAGTGCTCTTGCTTTATCATGGATTACAAAATTAAGTCCATCAACATTTTCAATAGTTTTCAAATTATGGCATTAATGTATGAAAAGTTGGATGTATAACGTTATTTCTAATTTTACTGTGCATTACCTGATTCAATTGGTTCTTTAAAACCTGGTGTGCTTCCATTATTTGTTTTCAATTTATATATTCGCATGATGTGTGTGTCACTGACCAAGCCAGCATTTATTTTCCATCCCTAAACACCCTTAAGAAGGTAGCAATAGTGCAAGTCCATTATGAACCAGCTCCTACAGCTATTTGAATATTGGCAGACATTAAGTCACATGAAAAGCTTGTTGCATTTTAACATCTTCTCAACAAAATATCCCAGGTGTTATTTCATGTTAATATCCTATGCAGACAAGCAGGCTAGCCTCCAGCCTTGTGCGGTTCCATCTACACTGCTAAAAAGATGACATTATTCATCCTCTAATGCGCATTGTCACTTCTAGGTTGGGAATCACGCCATGACAGAATGACATCACTGCTTTATTGGTGGTATAACTGTGCGGCACAATGAGAGTGTAATAAAATAGTCACCCTATGACGTAATAATGTCACTGCAGTACTGGCAAGTTTACTGCACATGTGCATTTTGCATGAGCTCAATGAAACCTTCCCAGTAGGTGTCAGCGTAGGTGTCAGCAGACACAACTGGAAAGAAAAAGAAGGTAAATACAAACAAAAAGAAGACCGAAAGCTGCAAATCAGAAACAAAAACAGTAATTGCTGGAAAACCTCAGTAGGTCTGGCAGCATCTGTGAAGAGAAATCAGAGATATCTTTTCGGTTCCACAGACCCTTCATCAGAACCAGATGGGCCAATGGGCTGAGAAGTGGCAGATGGAGTTTAATTCAGATAAATGCGAGGCACTGCATTTTGGGAAAGCAAATCTTAGCAGGACTTATACACTTAATGGTAAGGTCCTAGGGAGTGTTGCTGAACAAAGAGACCTTGGAGTGCAGGTTCATAGCTCCTTGAAAGTGGAGTCGTAGG
>NC_057718.1:48859843-48901594 GCF_004010195.1 Chiloscyllium plagiosum
TTTAGGGTGAGAGCGGAAAGATATCAAAGAGACCTAAGGGGCAACGTTTTCATGCAGAGGATGGTACGTGTATGGAATGAGCTGCCAGAGGATGTGGTGGAGGCTGGTACAATTGCAACATTTAAGAGGCATTTGGATGGGTATATGAATAGGAAGGGTTTGGAGGGATATGGGCTGGGTGCTGGCAGGGGGGACTAGATTTGATTGGGATATCTGATCGGCATGGACGGGTTGGACCGAAGGGTCTGTTTCCATGGCTGTACACCTCTATGACTCTAAAAAGAAGGAGCCTGACTCTGAACTTCATTTTGTTTCAAAGTAGTTTGCCCATTTCCTGTTAGGTCTTAAAAGTAGCGTCCATTTTCTGTAAATCCAGGAGCATGATTATGAGATTTGGAAGATACAATAAACCAAAGGAGCCCTGTGTCAGCATAGAAGGTATAAGGAGCAATTGAGGGTGTGTGGAGGAAGATTGGTTGTCATAGGTTGGCATGGATAGAGCACGGGGAGTCAGTGTGATGTGATGGTGCATGTGAGGGGTGGGGGCTGGAGGACCTAATATTTAAAAAAAAGAGCGGGGACAAAAAAAAACTAAGGCAGGCCTTTCAAACAGTCTGCCTTGGCAATATAGTGATCCCTGGAGGCAGCTTTGATCTGTGGGCCTGACTCCAAACTTCATAGACCCACCAATGCTTCCTGTCTTTTAGGTGAATTTCTCCAGAGGCTGATAGAGTGAACCAGGAGATTTCCCAACTTGCGCTATCTTACTTCGGAGTGAAATGCTGGGCCATTGTTATGTCAGTATATTCACACTGATTTCTGTGTGTGAAAGGAAGGGAAATCCAGAATTGATTTGTAATCAAGGAAATATCATATTACCACAAAAGGTAAGATAACATTGGTACGAATATTCATTGTGAATACAATCTATAAGAAATGAACAATTCTTTCAGCAGAGCATTGTCCAATAATTTAATTGTCTCCCTGTGCCTTAGAAGAGCCAACTATTTCCCTCCCATGAGAGAGAAAGTAATTTCAAGAATCTAAGGAGGGAAACTTCCTTCAGTATTAATTTTGCTATCTTCAAATTTCCTTCAAATTCTGCTGGAAAATTATGTTCTGTCACAATGGCATCTACTTGTGAGATATCTGTGAGACCGATCAATTTCATCTGGTCTGGCAATAAAATGTGACAATTTAATGTGCCTTGGCATGGAAAAGTAATAACAAAAAAGGACGTGAGACCCAGTAAATTTTGTTGAATGATCCAAAGGTTTCCACACACTGAAGAAGAAGTTTCCAAGTCTCAGTTCACTATTTTGACTGATGCGTTTGGATTAAAGAGAAATAAAAATGCTTATGGGTTTAATCGATGATTTTCATCACGGGATTCTTTCTTGGTTTCATCTCTGTGGTCAAACCACATAATTAGAAATCATGGATTGTTTGAGCACATTGTGGTCTGTTAAGCTTTTGCTTGCAGATCTTTAGAATATTATGCTTGCCTTGTCAGCGAAGTAATGATGGAAGATAAAGCTTGATCAAATGCTTCAAAATGCTGAAGAAGTTATCATACCAGTTCCATTGACAGCACTAAATATTGTCCACTAAGGTTAAAAAAAAAGCTGACTGGATTTTTTGTTTCTCAAACCTGAGTCTTCGAAAGTTTCCAATATAATTTGAAAATAGATTTGCTTTGTGAGATATGTTGGTATTATGAGATTGGAAAGGTGTCCTTGGATTTGTTTTTGCATTGAAACCGAAGCAGGTACAAATGTCTTTCCTGGTCTGCTATACAGACGTGACCTCTGCCCTAAGGCACTCACTGCAGATATCCATCTCACAGACAGTCCAAAAAGGACACTGTGCAAACTAAACTGTTGTCCTGTGACTTCATAACATAATGTCAAAGTGGAGCTGAGATTGAGTGTTGATGAGCTATCTAGAAGCACAGCTACTAAAAGAGGAACACGAACATTCAGAGCAGCTGAGAGGTGGTAAAAATTATATGGGAAAAAAAAAGAAGCAGACCACAGCTGAAAGGCAGGCAAAGCAAAATGGCTGCAAACTTTTCTCACCTGTTCCTGAAAGCAAAAGGTGATTTGTAACAGAACTGAATGTTTTTCCACTCACAATGGCAAAATGTGCAACAGATTAATTAAACAAATTATAGTAGCTTCAAGAAGTTATGCTTTTATCATTGTTGGGGAAAGACTGTTACGAAATATGCTCCACGTTAAATCTCTCAGAAGAACAACAAAAAAGAACATGAAGCATAAAATTTGAAAGCTTTGAAAGTAGACAATGAATGCTGAGAGAATGTAACTTATGATTATTAGAGTTCAAGATGAAAACCAATTTATTGATAGATATGTGACTGCATTAACACAGCTCACAGAATTCTGTGAATTCTGGCAATGAAAAGATGATTTTATCAAAGATAGAATTATCTTAGATATGAAAGGTCCGACTATGGGGTGACCAGGAAAAGATGTAAAAGGGACCTCAGGGGCAACCTTTTCAAGCAGACGGTGGTGCGTATGTGGAATGAGCTGCCAGAGGAAGTGGTGGAGGCTGGTACAAATACAACATTTAAAAGGCATCTGGATGGGACTGTGAATAGGAAGGGTTTAGAGGGATACAGGCCAAATGTTGGCAAATGGGACTAGATTGGGTTAGGTTATCTGGTCGGCATGGACGAATTGGACCAAAGGGTCTGTTTCCGTGCTATACTTCTCTATGACTCTGTGACTCTATAACATCTGTTAAGAGAAAAGACTCATACTCTTAGCAAAATTATAAGTGTGCTGACATTCTGAGTATGTAAATCAACAGCAACTGTACATACTTAGGAGCACAAGTGATCTTCTTCACAATTCCTCACTATTTTAATCAGGAGCTCAGAACTGTCTACAATATTGAAAGCAGCCTAGAGCTTTAAAGCTCAACAATGTGGGGAAAAGGAACACATATCCACAGAAAGGGCAACAGAACTATCAAAGCTGAAGGATAAGTTACAACTATTGAAGAGGTCATTACATAAAAAAAACCTGAAGTATTCCAGTTTGGGGAAAACCGTATCTTAACTGCAAGAAACCAAACTATTTTACACACAAGCATTTAGCTATGAAGAAGCCAAACAAGTGTATCAGGTAGTGACATTGCTATAGAAATGTTGAACAATGATCCTGACAAGTCAAGCGTGGGCCATAGGGAGCTAACAGATGAAGTTCTGAATGATTAGATCTATATCTCAAAGCAGGTTGACAATATCAAATGTTAAGGACAATGATGTTTGTAATTATTGTGATAAAAACAGTGGAAGGAGAGCATAAAATGAATATGAAATGCTAGAAGAACACTGGTGCATCCTGCAACATTATGCCCTCCATGACTCTGTGTAACATTACACCAGATGGCAATCCAAAAATGAAATCCTCAAAGGGAAAGTCGAGACAGAATTGCGTTCACCCTGAGATGGCAAACGAGTCTGAGAGCCCAATGCAATGACAAGACTGTCAATCTAGAATTCTAGATGTTAGACATGAATCCAAAACCACTTGCAGAAGAAGTCAAACTTAAGTAAACAAATGTGCCAGATGAGTTTTACTGTATTTCACAGGCCCCATTTACAGACATACAAACAGCATAAAACAGAGAAGGTCCATGAATGCAACTAAATAAAGAAGTGTTAAAGGCAACAGAGTAAATCAGCAGACCCAGCTGAGAAGATTTTGGAACAGAATCAAAGAGCACATCATTCTATCTTGTAGATAGGGTGTTCGAGGTCAACATCAGATCCGACACCAAGATCATGGTTTACAGAGCTGTGGTAGTTCCTGCCTTAGCAAGCCCCAGGTGGACAGAGAAAAGGCTTCAGGGGTACCTTCAAGGCCCCACTGGTGAAATGCAGCATTCCCACTGACACCTGTGAATCACTGCCCCAAGACCATTCAAAGTGGAGGAGGAGCATCCGGAAAAGCTTCCAGCATTTGAGACTTGCTGTCAGGAAGTTGCAGAGGTCAGGTGAAAACAGTGAAAGGAGCACACTCCCACACCAATGCCCCACCCACCCCTTCTGTGACAACCTTCTGTCCCATGTGTAATAGAAGCCACGTCAGTCTGTAAAGCCACTTATGGGTTAACTGTGAGAGTGGAAGAAAATTATCCTTATCTGCAAGGGATTGCCAATGATGAGGTACTCAATGGAAGCATCAGTCTTACAGCCAGTTAAGCTAGACTGTTCTTCGATAGTTGTATTAGCTTAATAACATTGGTACATATTTGTGGAGTTTTGCATACGTATTCTTTGCTAGTAATAATTTTTAATTTACTCAGAACTATTGCATAACATTATGTTAGTTGTAAATTATTAAACTGCATATATATGGTAGTTAGAAGTCAATTCAAAAAAGAGGTTGCATGAATTTTGTCTTTCTGTCCATTATTTTTTCTTTCATTCTACACATGTAAGATCAAAACGAGTTCCATTGTGATAGAGTCTCTTACTTCATAGCTGCTACTTCTATATCAACTATGTAGAACCAGAATTTTAAAAGACATTTGAAAATAATATTAAAAGTTGTGTTAATTTATGAGCTGTGAAATGATTATTGGCATAATTGGTAATACAATCTGACCAAAGAGACCTTGGAGTGCAGGTTCATAGTTCCTTGAAAGTGGAGTCTCAGGTAGATAAGATAGTGAAGATGATGTTTGGTATGCTTTCCTTTATTGGTCAGAGTACAGAAGTTGGGAGGTGATGTTGTGGCTATACAGGAATTGGTTGGGCCACTTTTGGGATATTGCATGCAAATCTAGTCTCCTTCCTATCGGTAGGATGTTGTGAAACTTAAAAGGGTTCAGAAAAGATTTACAAGGATATTGCCAGGGTTGGAGGATTTCAGCTATAAGAAGAGGTTGAATAAGCTAGAGCTGATTTCCCTGGAGCGTCGAAGGCTGATGGGTGACTTAATAGAGGTTTATAAAATCATGAGGGGCATGGATAGAATATATAGACAAAGTCACTTCCCTGGGGTTGGGGAGTCCAGAACTAGAGGGCATAGGTTTCGGGTGAGAGTGGAAAGATTTCAATGAGACCTAAGAGGCATCTTTTTCAAGCAGAGGGTGGTACGTGTATGGAATGAGCTGCCAGAGGAAGTGGTGGAGGCTGGTATGATTGCAACATTTAAAAGTTATCTGGATGGGTATATGAATAGGAAAGGTTTGGAGGGATATGGACCAGGTGCTGGAAGGTGGACTAGATTGGGTTGGGATACCTGGTCGGCATGGATGAGTTGGACTAAAGGGTCTGCTTCCATGCTGTACATCTCTATGACTCTAATTAAAAAGTGTAGATCATTATAGTTTTTTGTGGCTTGTTGCCATTCACTTGTGCTTAAAGATACAGCATCTCCTTGCAGGTTTCAACAAATAAGTTCATTTCCCGAAAGCTCGATATTTCAAGTCTCTGTTCACATTAATTAGAGTTAGATTTTATTGTCACACGTACTCAAGTATGGGGTACAGGAAGTCCAGTGAAAAGTGTGCAATGTCACCATTCCTAGTGCCCATCTTAAGTACAAGGGTTACCAAGGCACTAAATCTTAGGCACAAAGTAGAAAAGTCAGCAAATGTAGTTAAAAGTTCAACTTTAAAGTCGTTCTTAGCATAATGTAGACGATTAAGAATTTCAAATTTGGAAGCATACCTTAATAATATGCATTCTTGGGCAGCAGTTGTATTAGCTTATTAGTGTTTGTTTCTATTTGTGGGCAATTTGCATGGACATTGTGAAAGTTGTAGAGAAATTCGTGTGTCTCTATGGAGTCTGAATGCAGCCATTTAACATTGCTCTTCTCTTTTGGGAGTCTGAATCAATCCCACACAGAATAAGAAATTGTAGCCTTATGGCTGTTGTCATGGTGCAAAACCTCTTTCAGAATCCGTATTAATTTAACTGTCCCAGATATGAACATATCGTTCACAGACACCATACTGATTGACAGTTGAGTTTGAGCGAGAGAATAGATGAGTCTCCTGGGTGTTATTTCTGGGGTTGGGCTTGAGATAGAATGTCACGTTGACATAGGGAACTCAATGTTTCATTTGGCTCATTGATATAACCTTGACCTAGAAGTCTTTGATGTTGGAACAGTATGAACAGCAGAGCAAATCTACTATTGCTCCAGAACTGTCACTCTTCACTTTGATGATCAAACATAAAAGTGTATAAATTACACAGCATATGCAGCAGTTACTAAATGGTGGAGACTCATAGCTACAGCCTACAATATTTAATGTAATATGTATTAGGTTGACATTGAGTAATGTCTCATTGATATAATTATGTTGCTCTACCAGGAAGATGTTACTGTGCTTCGGTCCAATTTGAGTCCATGAGCATGTTTACTTTAGATTTATTAGAGATTGCTATGTTTTTAAAATGAATTTCCTGCCAGATTAAAGAAGGAAAAATCACGAAGAAAAGTCAAGGCTGTGGCCAAACAGGTGGAAAGGCTATTATTATTTTAGTTTCTTTTCAACTGAGCGACTGAGTTAACAAAAACACTGCTCACATGATGTTGAAAGATTATTTAAAAATTGGGTTATGCACAACCACTTGTTTCTTTCCTATGGGAAGGGTCATAATATAATGACCTAATATACAAGTATTATGCTTCATTAATTTGATCATTACTTTGCTGACGTCCCAGCTCTTTTACAGGAAAAAATTGCTTCGGATTGCCAAGTTAAATGGACAATCGCAGGAAGACTAAATTATGCATACATAGCATTCCCTGGGGCCCCCAGCCAAGTTCATGTCAAACCCATAATAATTGGAGTATCCTCACTAAAAACAGCTTCTGTAGGCGTACGTCAGAAGTAATTTAAAATCTACGTAGAGGATGTATCGATCTTCCTTTAGCTTCCTTTCTCACAAACATATAACAGTTGAAGCCACAATGTTTTCAAAAAACACCAGCTCCCCCTCAACACACTTATTGCATCTAATCCAATAATAAATAAATTGATGTTTTGAGACAGTGTGAACCCTTTTATCTTGAAGTTGGGCTAAGTACATAACATGCTGTGCGTGAGCAACAGGTCTGTTTAGCTTAAGAAAGAAAATAACTCTCACACGCTGCTTGTGACATAAATAGACAAGAAAAATAAAAGCAATAACAATTAGTTGATAACACTATGCAGTCTGGGGGGAATGACTCATAAATCACTGACTCCACATGTTTACACTGTGATAACAATTAACTGTATTCAAGAAAGCCAATTCTTCTAGGGACTTTTATTTTCCTTTGAATTAATTAGTTCATTAGCAAGATAGCCAGCATTCCTGCAGAGTGCACAGCACTATTTGAGTTCTTTTGTGTTCCACTTGGTTCACTCTGGACAATCAAATGTTTACAACTGACGCTAAACTGTACCGAAGGAAGCATGCCCTCGGAAATTGACAATTTGACTTTTGTAATGAAAATGTGATATTGCACACGCAGAGTAAAAGCAAGGCTCTGTGAAATTCCATGTGGAAGTGCAGAGGTTGATGTACTTTATATGGATTATTTTTGCCACCACGGCTCAAAGCCAAGTAATTTATTTATGAGCAGCCTCTTATAATTCAATTATATTCATTCAGTCTAACTATTGGTCATCATATTTGAAGAGATGAAGAATACTGAGGTTCTTTTTCCATTCTTACCCCTAAATATCCAAATTTATTTCACTATACCTAAATATTAGGATTTTTAAGAAAATGTCATCCACTTAGAAATGGACCTCAGGGGATGGTTCTCCAACTGGAGGGACATGTGAATTAGATTAGATTAGATTACTTACAGTGTGGAAACAGGCCCTTCGGCCCAACAAGTCCACACCGACCCGCCGAAGCGCAACCCACCCATACCCCTACATTTACCCCTTTAACCTAACACTACGGGCAATTTAGCATGGCCAATTCACCTGACCCGCACATCTTTGGACTGTGGGAGGAAACCGGAGCATCCGGAGGAAACCCACGCAGACACGGGGAGAATGTGCAAACTCCACACAGTCAGTCGCCTGAGTCGGGAATTGAACCCGGGTCTACAGGCGCTGTGAGGCAGCAGTGCTAACCACTGGGCCACCGTGCCTCCATGTATTGTGGAGGTCCCCGGGTGTGAATTTAAGCATCCTGCCCTTCCTGATATACATTGATGACCTAGACCTGGTACAGGCCAGAATGTGAAAATTGGCAAAACTTGGAAGTCTGGTAAACTGTGAGGGGATCGTGTAAAACTTGGAAAAGACTGGGGTTGATGGAATAGGTGTTCAAATTGGTATTTGTCTATTTCAGAAAGCATTTGACTGCACCCAGTGTATACGTCACTTCTAGATAACTTATTCTGTTGCGGCCATACAGATGGCTCTCCTGCAGCTGGGAAAGATGAATACACTTTGACCTGAGGTTGACTGATATTTTGTCCTTCTGGAAGGCTTTCTTTCCCAGCACCTGGTCAATTCTTTTGTCCCCTGATTTTTCCAATCCCTTCCTCACTGAACGTGTCTTCAAGCACCTGGCCAATTGTGGGGACTTCCCATGTGTCGATTCTGATCCTGCTCGACTCAAGCTCTCGTCTGCAAACATTGTTTGTACCACAGATGTTTCATGTTGGTCTTGTGCCAATAGCAAGCTCACCATTGAGCATGTCTTTGGGGATGCAGCTATCATTCATTTAGCTCATGAGCCTCAGCCATTGGAGTTGCTGCTAACTCAAGGGGCGTACATACTGAGCTTGCTTGCATGTGGATATTCCCATATTCGGCACTTAGTCCGACCCGGAAATCTTTAATATTCATCTGAGGCAGGAGAGTTGGAAAATTTTCAGCCATTTTGAGGCAAATAGCAGATGAAACTGATTACAGAGAAGCATGAAGTGGTTCATTTGGGGAGGAAAAATGCAAAGAGACAAATTTTAAATAAAGGTGCAATTCTAGAGAATATGCAGGAGCAAAAGGACCTGTCTGTATATTTGCGTTAATCATTTAAGTTTGCAGTGATATACAGGTATAAGGATTTGTTTTCTGGCACCAGTGCACATGCAAACAATAGTAAGGTGGTTATTGAGCATTAAAAGGAAAATTGTACTTTGACTCACACTTTATTTATATACCTTTACAATATCACAATATGTTTGTTTATTAAAATTGTATGTTGAATTGGTATTTGGGACTAACACCACTGTCTATTGTTGACTGCCTGTGCACATGCATGCACACAATATTAATTTGGTTTTAAAAATTAAAGTGAAGGTTGTAAAGTTTTAATTTTATTTCTGTGATCCAATATTCTATTTCATTAAAATAGTGTCATTTATGGGTATTTGAAAATTTTTGTGACTATGTTTGCAAAATAGTTAATACGTACTGTCTTGCAATCAGTAAGTGCAGCCTTTGTATGATAATTGCCCGTAGTGTCCAGGAATGTGCAGGCTCGGTGGATTAGCCATGGGAAGTGCAGGGTTACAGAGATGGGGTGGGTCTGGCTGGGATGCTCTTTAGATGGATTTGATGGACTGACTGGCTTCCATACTGTAGGGATTCTATATCCTAAGTAAATGATAATGGAATCTGCAAAGAGCGATGATGTAAGAAATTACATTGATCTGACATCAATAGAATGATCAGTGGAGATGAGTATGCTAGAAGTAGCATGTGAAAAGAGAGGCCTTACATGCTGTATTCTGCAACTTGTAACTAACAAGTGTGTCAGTACTGAAGAGAGAGTGTGATGTCTGACTCTCATATGAGGAGCAGCAGTCTCTCTGTAGCCAGAGTATGTGTAGCCATGCTGTGGAGGTGCCAGTGTTGGATTGGGGTGGACAAAGTCAGTAGTCACATGACATCAGGTTATAGTCCAACAGATTTATTTGAAATCACAAGCTGGGAGCACTGTTCCTTCAACCGACAAAAGGACTACGTCCCAAAGGCTTGTGATTTCAAATAAACTTGTTGGACTATAACCTGGTGTCACATGACTTCTGACAGTGTATGTGTAGACACCCCAGTCCAGAGGTAAAAAGGGGAAGTGTCTAACACATCTTCCCACCCTACCTCTTGCAAAAATGCCATCCCATATTCCCAATTCCTCCGCCTCCGCCGTATCTGCTCCCAGGAGGACCAGTTCCACCACAGAACACACCAGATGGCCTCCTTCTTTAGAGACCACCATTTCCCTTCCCACGTGGTTAAAGATGCCCTCCAACGCATCTCGTCCACATCCCGCACCTCGTCCACATCCCGCACCTCCGCCCTCAGACCCCACCCCCCAACCGTAACAAGGACAGAACGCAGGGAAGTAATAGTCAGTAAATTGTTTCTTTGGAGATCCAGCCAGAAACATGATGGCCCAAATAGCTTCCTTCTGTGCTGTGCCATCCTGTGATTCTGTCAAATCAATTCAGCTATACTGCTTCATGGGTGCAAAGGAAGAGGATTGCTCTTGTGGTAATACTGTACTTCTCACAACTCGGCATCTTAAAACTGCACAGTCGTTATGAAATATTGCTTGGCAAACCTACTTTTTTGCTTGTTTATAATTGCACAGCATGCTAGCGTAAATCATGTTGACATGCATTTTTGTGCCTGTGAGCAACATTGACCCAGATGATGGAATAATAAAACAAGACAATGAGGTTTATATGAGTTTTCCTTATGTGCTTCCATGCTAAAAACCGTTTTCTTCTAAAGCAGCATAGACCAGTCCAAGAATGCACATAAACAGAAGCAGAGTGGCCACACCTTCCTTTTTCATAAGTTCATAAGATATAGGAGCAGAATTCAGTCAGTTGTCCCACCAACTCTGCTCCGCCATTTGATCATTGCTGATAAGCTCCTCACCCACATTTTCCTGCCTTGTCCCCAAAACCCTTCAACCCATTTCCAATTGAAAATCTGTCTAACTCAGTGGGAAGTGTTGTATTCTGTGGTCTTAAAGATGCTGTACTGACTTTGAAATTTACTGAGAGAATGTAGGTGTGCAGGACAAGTGTACAGGCAAGTGGGTAGGGAGGCAAAAGGGTCAGGTAGGATGAAAAGAAACTGATTGAGAGCTTAGGGTTGAGGGGTCAGGTCAGGTTGGTGGTGGGGTTATTGGGTGGCAGTGCCAGGTCAATGAGGGGGTGCCGGGGACATTGTTGGTAACAGGTGGAATGGTCAGGGTGGGGTCAGGTTCTGAGGGTGTCGAGTCAGCGGTGTGTGTCAGTGTTGAATCGAGGGTGAGTGGGGATGTCAGACTGGGTGGTGGTAGGGTCCAACAAGGTTGGTTACTAGGATGGATAAGAAGTTCAGGGAGTGGTAGGTTTGTTGGGTCCACTGAAGTTCAGTCAGGGGTAAAGAGGGTGTTGGGTAATGGGATGTGGTGTTGGGTTCTGATGGGGTCAGATTGATGGGCATGGGGATGTCTCGTTGTAGGGTAATATCAGGGTTGGGGGCTGTTGGTGCTTGCCAGATGCAGTGAGGTTATAGCATCATTGGACTGTTGGGGGTCTAGATATTTGAAATTGCTGCAGGATTGTGACTAGAAAGTCACATATCCAATAAATTTGGCTTCTAATTGGTGGGGGATGTTGGGCCCAGAGTTCCAACAAAGTGATGGATCTCCGAGCAGGGGAGGTTGCTTCATAGGGTGTGGAGGTGGGTCTTGAAAATCAGGGGTCAGGATGGGTTAGACAGGGAGTCATTGATGAATCAGGGGTTCAGTCTCATCATTACCAATGAATTTGGTGGCACCGTGGCTCAGTGGTTAGCACTGCTGCCTTACAGCACCAGAGATCTGGGTTCAATTCCACTCTTAGACAATTGTGTGGAGTTTGCACATTCTCCTCATATCGTGGGGTTTCCTCTGGATTCTTTGGTTTCCTCCCACAGTCCAAAGGTGTGCAGGTTAAGTGGATTGGCTATAGGAAATGCAGAGTTAAAGGGTAGGGAGGTGGGTTTGGGTAGGATGCTCTTTGGAGGGTTGGTGTGGACTCAATGGGCTGAATGGCTTGTTTCCACACTGTAGGGATTCAAATTAGAACAGGTTTTGATTGTTTAACCTTTCCTGGAGAAACGTCAAGTGAGCTGGAACCCTCCAAATTCTCTGTTCTGACTTGGAGTTGGGGTCTTTTCTACATGCCAGGCTATTGCTCCTGGGAGATTGCCATGGAGGTAACTGCATCAAGATCGCCACTTGATCCTTCTGGGCATTTAGTCTACATTGCTGCGATAAGGAGTGAGCCCTTGGGTTTTCAGGATCAACATAATAACAGTGACAAACATAATGAACTTCTTTGGTGAAGTGAGTGACTCTGGTATTTAGCTATGTGCAGTGGAGATTGGAAGCCAATGAGAAAATAGCACAAAGATGGAGTCAGACTTATAACCATTTTTGTTCTTGTTACAAGAAATACCATTTTCACAGCTAGCACTCTTGGGATAGCTATAGTTACTTAGTCAGCAAGGGCAGGGTTAAGTAAATTTTACAAAGTTGACTGCAATATTAATGCAATTGTACATGTTATTAAAGTTAAAAATAGAATTCCCTAGATGAACTTACCACTCAGAGAACAAGCTCAGCAGCAAGTTTGATCAGTGCACATATGGATTTTTCCCATTCGATTTTTGGCACCAGGGTTCTGTTATATGCAAGCTGTTTCACTTAGAGATGGTCTATTATTGGACTTCAGTGAACTCGTTAAGGTTGAAGTATCTTTGCACACTAAATTTATAATCAGTCCATTGCTCTCTCATTGTGGCCCACAGTCTCATCATAAAAATCATAGATTGTGAGAAGATTTGTAACTTGGGTGCTTGTTGTTGTGGTTCTGTTCGCCGAGCTGGGAATTTGTGTTGCAGACGTTTCGTCCCCTGTCTAGGTGACATCCTCAGTGCTTGGGAGCCTCCTGTGAAGCGCTTCTGTGATCTTTCCTCCGAGCTATCCTTAGTAGCCACACACTCAGATGACAAGCAACATGAGTTCGACTGGGACAACACTACTATTATAGGACAAGCCAAACAGAGAACAGCCAGGGAATTCCTAGAGGCATGGCACTCATCCACAGATTCAATCAATAAGCACATTGACCTGGACCCAATATACCGACCACTGCAACGGACAGCTGGAACTGACAACCGGAAGCAGCAGATTCAAACCACTACAAATGGCGGACGAAAGATCACAGAAGCGCTTCACAGGAGGCACCCAAGCACTGAGGATGTCACCTAGACAGGGGACGAAACGTCTGTAACACAAATTTCCCAGCTCGGTGAACAGAACCACAACAAAAATCATAGAATCTATCAATAATCTATTCCAAATAAAGTGAGGATAAACTGATTGAAAAATTATGTCACAATTATAGTGATAAAGTCCCACCATTCCCCAGCCAGGTATCTGCTTGCTATGTCAAAGAGCTGAGTTTCTTGTTTGAACTACAATGTGCTATTATGTTGTATAAATTCCTCAGATTAAACTGATTCTTTTTAGCCCAAAGGAACCAATCAAGATGCTGCTTGCTGCAATTGTCTTTATTTTTGAAATAGATTTTCTTTCTGTTTTTATTTGTGTTGGTGCATCTCTGTGCCAATTTTTTTTTGGTTACATTACAGTGTTCAACATTATTCTTATAAGACGAGCACATGATGGACTACTGACTATTGAGCCTTTCATTACGCATAGCTCTGGTGCCTGAGGGCAAAACGTATGTAGCTAGTTGAAAGTATTCCAGTATGTGTCTGGTGGAAAGGACTGGAATTCTAGCTTTCCAGGGATGGTTTTTGAGTCCTGTGGAGATCTCCTCTGGTGCTTGGAGGAAATTAAATGAGGTGATTAAAAGAGCAGTTAAGAGCCATTTAACTATTAATTCCTTCGTTTCCATTAGCGCACACTTCCTGTGTCTTACACCAACTACCCCACAAACAGTTTAACTCAGGATTTCCCAAACGTTTTTCCACTGCGACTTTGAATCAAGATTTGAAAATTGTCATGATGTCTCAGGGAGAAGTGTGAGTGGGAGGCCAGTTCTATGGGCCTCTGACAGCAGGGTCCTGTTAGAAGGGGATGGCAGCTGTTACAACTCGGTCAACGTTCCATGGAGGCTGTTGCTGCCTCAGAATGTTCAACACCAAAATTTCAGGTCATATACCCACTTGGGGTCCTGAAGCCCACTTTGGAAAGCACTGGCTTAACTTCTTTCAAATCAGTTTCAATCTCTGAGTAACAAACTCTCCTGTTTATGCACAGGTTACAGAGTGAGAGCAGTAGCTGAGGTTGTTAGTTTTGTGGATAGCATGCTTCTGAAGGTGGTCACTGTAGTATAAGGTCATGGTTATGAAGGGGTTAATATTGATGTTTCATTGAGCTCTACCCAATCTGATGATGTCACATAATTTTTTAAATGGACTGGTTGATTTATGCACGTGTACCCAAAGGAAGCAGATGTCATCCATACATCTCCAGAGAGTCCTTAGTTTGAACATTGGTTCTGAAGAAGGGTCACTGGACCTGAAATGTTAACTCTGCTTTCTCTCCATAAATACTACAGAGTTTTTCCAGCAATTTCCATTTATGTTAAAAACAGGCTGTCTTGTTTTAGTCCCTGGTTTTTAAAAACACAAAAATAAAAAGACATGGGCGATACAACGTGCAAAAAGACAGGACAGAGATCATTGAGCATTCAAGTAAGCATGAAATGAATGAGTGCTAAGACAACAGGCTAACTGACCTGTCTCTGAGTCAATATCCTGTACCTGCATTCATATTGGCATTGTGGCACATGGACTGTAACGGTTCAAGAAGGCAGCTCACCACCACCTTTTCAAAGGCAGACAAGGGATGGGCAATAAATGCTGGCTCTGCCAATGACACCCACATCCCATGAATTTACATTTAAAAAATGCATCCTGTTCCAATGCATGAGGTGAGTGCCGATGCTGGCAAAAGGAAATGGCCTGGCAGCAGCACTGCCACAAAAGTTGTAAGTGCGCCCCAAAGTACAATTTGAATTGGTGAATTGTATTATAATTGAGTCAGAGATGGGCCATGATGATGTAGTGAGACTGGGCATGTCTGATGCCACTCTCCATGGATAAAGAATGCAGGCAGTGACTGTCCATTGAGCATACCCTGAGATGTTAGGGATTGCTGGCCAAGATGGAGGTCTGCAGGAACAAGCAACAGGCTTCAGCTACCCTCTACTGCCAGACTCTGTCTTTTTATGAAGGTCATTATCTAGTTCCTGTCCTGGTAAAATAACAAAATGCATTCTAATGAGGCGAAATTAGATAATGGTGGGGTGTTAAAGCGTGAAAGTATGTCTTTTGCTGCTCACTGGTGTGTTTCTCATTTTGCCATACAAACCTTTTGGTGCAAAGTCAATTTTTTTTTCTTTTTCTCACCATCAAAACTCTATTTTTCCAAATTGCACCACATTTCCTGAACTGATTCACCATTGTCCATTTCGTTCAGGAGCTGGGATGGCTCCACCCACTGTTTCATAAAAGATCAGCAATTCAATTCAACTCAAATCTAGCTTGGAACGTGCCTGTCTCCCAAATCGAATTGCCATACTCAATTAAATAAATTATATCCACTCCACCTTCAACAACAAAATTAACCAAATAGAGCATATTAAAGAGGGATTTGTGACAGCTAACGGCTCTCAAAATGACACAGTAAGAATGATACTAGAGTGAACAAAAGGAATGTTTGTTCCACCTTGTCCAATTATCTTCTGAAACTTGGCAGTGCTGTTTACACCACAAATCTTGGATTGCAGCCAAAAAAAGAGCATCCATGCTGCTCAACTATGTCTCTGAATTGTAACTTATGGTCTCTTATACAAAGCAGCAGGACTGTGGTGCTATTCAGTTAGTTTGAAATTTAAATTATGATAGATGCAAAGCACAGCAGAATTAAATTATGATAGATGCAAAGCACAGCAGAATTAAATCTATATTTGAGCTCAATAGTTCGGACAATCTTTCTCAGTATTTGGTAAAATGTCGCGGGCCCTCTGGAAAAACCGCAAAATGCAATAGAAATAAGAAAGCACCACCTTGTGGTCCAGTTCAGCTTTAATTTCAACCAGCTTTGCGGAAATCCATATTCTCTTTACATTGGGCCATTTGCGACAGAGAGGAAGAGTAGATCATGATATTCTTCTGATACATATCTTATATTGGGTTTTAATAATGAGGAAATAATGATACAGCAATGCTCATTTTGTTTTGGTTTTCTGCTGCTCCAGCATTGCCGTGGCTTTTAAAGTGTAGTTATCCTTGAATGAGGCATGTCCTGTTCAATCAGATTAAAACTAATATTACCTTTTGGTTAGGTTGCCAGTATCTACCACTCTTCCCTCCGCTTGTATCAAACTGACAACGTATTCAAATCAATAGGACATTACTTCTCAAAAACATGGGCAGGCGAGAATGGCTGCAATATTGTTAAACGGGCAAGAAGCATTTCACAAGAGACTTTCTGATCTTTAATTGGGTTATTACAGCTCTACTGTTGAGCAAAAATGCTGTATTGTTGAAATTATACATCTTCAGGTATTTGGCCTTGATGTGAGAATTGATGGGTGTTTGGGCATTATTAAACTTGGCTTATAAAGTTGAAATTATTTCGAAAATTCAGAAAGCTCATCTGATGACAAGTAATGCAGATACTGCTGGGTGGAGAAGGTCATCTTTGGCCTCTATATTGATATATTTAGTGGTAGCAATATTGCTCTGACCACAGGCTGATGGTCAAGCCACATTTTGAGAATTTGGCCATGTAATTTTAATCAACAGTTCAGGGCAGTACTGGGTTACACCGACATTATCTAAATCCATGTCTTTATAAAACATGCTTTAAATTGAGGGGTGATAGATATAGGACAGGGGTAGGCTCTTTACTCAGAGAGAAGTAAGCATGTGGAACGCACTGCCTGCTATAGTAGTAGACTCGCCACCTTTAAGCATTTAAATGGTCATTGGATAAACGTATGGATGCTAATGGATTAGTGTAGATTAGATGAGCTTCAGATTGGTTTCACAGGTCGGTTCAACATCAAGGGCTGAAGGGCCTGTACTACACTGTAATGTTCTATGTTCTACGCTGCACCAAGGTCCCAAGTGCATTGCTTACTGCGGGTGAGGAATTGATCACTTTCTCTATCATTCCCAAGGATCAATACTTCTTTCATATATTTGGCTTTCCAGAGACTTATCAATGGTGTGTACATAGATATTAAAGTTTCACTGTAGGATTTCAGTAAAAGAGGCTGGCTCTGACCTGGTCAGCATGTATGCATATGAAGAACCTTGCAGATACTTCAATGGTCTTGCTTGCTGTCTAGAGTCAGTGAGAGAGCTGGGTTGTCTCTTTTTGTGAAGGCCCCACCTAGCCATGAGCCAAAAAGGCAGTGATGAGTCACACTGGTAGACCTTTCACTTGTTTCAAAACAATGGAGACTAGCAGTCCCATTTATTGAGAGCTGTCAGCCCCTTGGGTAGTGCATGAGCTCAGCTTCTAGATGGTCAGTGATTACAGTCCAAGAATCAAGGAGGGACGCAGACCACAAGAGGGGAAAGGTCTCACAGGGTGGGGGCCAACCACAAGGACAAAGGTTTGGCTCACAGTGAGATGCCTAATATTGAATTCTTGATGAGACGTTGGGTATCTTTGATCAAGATATACCACTCTCCCAACCCCTTGGAGATAGTAAGCTCTGGATGGTTTATTGACCATAATGGTGGCTTTGGTGACATGCCTGACTGCAGCTGGGTTAATGCAGAAGTGGGAGACAAGGCTCATCAATGGTCACTAATTGGTCACTTAATGGTTTCTAATATTGGTGGGAGGGATGAACATTATATCTCCTCAGGATTTCATAGTTTGCTATTGAAGTAATGTTTAATGACAACAGAAGTAAATTACTGCCAAAATACATTTCTACGTGAATGTTATAGAATCCACCACATTTGCACATTGAAGCTATATTTTCCTCTATGAAGAAGTCATATCTTAACAAAATATTCATCCTTTCTCATTTCATATTTGACTTAGTGTTTTAAACTTAAATAAGTGTAATTACGAGTGTTAAATTGCAGAGCTGGCTAAAGTAAATTAGGAAATTAGGTTGAAGTTTATACCTGTAAAGAAAATTTGTCGAAATATAATGAGAATTTGCATAGTACATTCCAGAGACAGAAAGATTCCGGGGAAAGGTTGTCCGTGGCTAACTAAAGGAGCTAAAACAACTATCAGATTGAAAGAAAAAGTGTACAAATTCCGTGAAGACATGTCAGATTGGAAGATGGGACAGAACACATGAAACATTAAAGAATTGAGAAACAAGAAAAGGATTATCACCTTATCAGGATTGTATTATAGATCGCCTAATAGTCAGCGGGAAATTGAGAAACAAATTTGTAAGGAGATTTTAGTTATCTGTAAGAATAATAGGGTGGTTATGGTAGGGGATTTTAACTTTCCAAACATTGACTGGGAGTGCCATTGTGTTAAGGGTTTAGATGGAGTGTGTACAAGAAAAGTTTCTGATTCAGTATGTGGATGTACCTATTAGAGAAGATGCAAAACTTGACCTCCTCTCAGGAAGTAAGGCAGGGCAGATGACTGAGGTGTCAATGGGGAAGCACTTTTGGGGGCCAGTGACCATAATTCTATTAGATTTAAAATTGTGATGGAAAAAGATAGACCAGATCTAAAAGTTAAAGTTCTAAATTGGAGGAAGGCTAATTTCGGCATTAGGTAAAAACGTTCAAAAGCTGATTGGGGACGGATGTTCGCAGGTAAAATGACGGCTGGAAAATGGGAAGCCTTCAGAAATAAGACAACGAGAGTCCAGAGACAGTATATTCCTGATAGGGTGAAAGGAAAAGCTAGTAGATGGAGGGAATGCTGGATGACTAGAGAAATTGAGGTTTTGTTAAGAAAATGAAGGAAGCATATGTCAGGTATAGACAGTAGAGATCAAGTGAATCCTTAGAAGAGTATAGAGTGGGAGTATACTTATGAGGGAAATTGGGAGGGCAAAAAAGGGGACATGAGATAGCTTTCAAATAGAGTTAAGGAGAATCCAAAGGGTTTTTACAAATACATTAAGGACAAAAGGGCAAATGGGAAAAAAATAGGGCCCTCAAAGATCAGCAAGGTGTTCTTTGTATGGAGCTACAGGAGATGGGGAGATACTAAATGAATATTTTGCATCATTGTTTACTGTGGAGAAGGACATGGAAGATATACAATGGAGTGAAATAGATGGACATCTTTAAAAATCAGCTCCTTGAAAGTAGAGTCGCAGGTAGATAGGATAGCGAAGAAGACGTTTGGTATGCTTTCCTTTATTGGTCAGAGTAGATTAGATTAGATTACTCACAGTGTGGAAACAGGCCCTTCGGCCCAACAAGTCCACACTGACCCTCAGAAGAACAACCCACCCAGACCCATTCCCCTACATCTAACACTACGGGCAATTTAGCATGGCCAATTCACCTAGCCTGCATATTTTTTTTGGACTGTGGGAGGAAACCGGAGCACCCGGAGGAAACCCATGCAGACACAAGGAGAATGTGCAAATTCCACACAGACAGTTGCCTGAGGCGGGAATTGAACCCAGGTCTCTGGCGCTGTGAGGCAGTAGCGTGAACCTCTGTGCCACCCATATTGAGTATTGAGTCCAGGAGTTGGGAGGACATGTTGTGGCTGTACTGTACTTGGTTAGGCCACTTTAGGCATGCAATTCTGGTCTCCTTCCTATCGGAAAGATGTTGTGAAACTTGAAAAGGTTGAGAAAAGATTTACAAATATGTTGTCAGGATTTGAGCTATATGGAGAGGCTGAACAAGCTGGGGTTGTTTTCCCTGGAGCGTTGGAGGCTGAGGGGTGACCATATAGAAGTTTATAAAACCATGAGGGACATGGATAGGATAAATAGACAAAGTCTTTTCCCTGTGGTAGGGGGAGTGCACAACAAGAGGGCATAGATTTAGGGTGAGAAGGGAAAGATATAAAAGAGACCTAAAGGGGCAACATTTTCATGCAGAGGGTGGTACGTGTATAGAATAAGCTGCCATAGGAAGTGGTGGAAGCTGGTACAATTGCAACATTTAAAAGGCATCTGGATGGGTATATGAATAAAAAGGGTTTAGAGAGAAATGGGCCAAGTGCTGACAAATGGGAGTAGATTAGGCATGGAAGAGTTGGACCGAAGGGTCAGTTTCGGTGCTGTACATCTTTATGACTCTATGATGCTAATTCTTAAAAAATAGATGAGAGGGAAATTAAAGTTTGAAAGAAAGCTACCTAGAAATATTTATAAATGCAAAAGTAACTACTGGAATGCCACAGGAATCAGTGATGGGGCCACAATTATTTGCAATGTATAATCAGTGACTCATATGAGGAAGGTGAATGTGCCATAGCCAAATGTGAGGATTAGAAAAAAAGGTGGAAGTCACAGCTTGAGGGTGATACAAAGAGTCTGCAGGAGGGTAGCGACAGGTTCACCAAATGGACACATACTTGCCAGATGGAATATAAGTAGTAAAATGTGACATTGCATCTCGGCAGGAAGATTCAAGGAGCAAATCTTACTTAAGTGGAGAAAGACTAGAAAGGAATTTGGGAATACTCATGCATAAACTATAAAAAGCTAGTGTATAAATTCAACAGGTAAGAGGGAAGGCAAGTTGAATATTGCCCTATATTTCAAAGGGAATGGAATGTAAGGGACAACTTGTTAAAATTATACTATGTGGGTCTTTATCTGAATGCCAGTGAGTGAGCAGGGGAGTACCGTAGGGATCAGGACTAGGAGCCCAGTTCCTGACAGTGCATGTTAATGATTAGAGTGGTGCTCGAAAAGCACAGCATGTCAGGCAGCATCAATGGTGTGGGAATGAACATTATATCTCAAAGTTTGCAGATGATACAAAGCTAGATGGAAGATTAAGCTATGAGGTGGATGTTGCAGGGTGATTTAAACAGGCTGAGTAAGTGGACAAATGTATTGTAGATGTAGTATAATGTAAATATATTGAGGTTATACAGTTTGCTAGCAAAAATAGAAATTTGAATAGCTGGAAATTGATGGAGGGGAATGTTCAGTGAGACCTTGGTCTCCTCATGCTCCAACTGCTGAAAGGCGCAGCGGGCAGTAAAGAAGACAAACTGTACGTTGGCTTCATAGCGAGAAGATTTGAGTACAGGAACAAGGATGTCTTGCTGCAATTATACAGAGTATTGGTGAGGCCACACCTGGAATTGTGATTGCAGTTTTGGTCTTCTTACCTGAGGAAGGTTGTTCTTGCTGTAGTGTGAATACTGCAAAGGTTTACCACATTAATTCCTGGGATGGCAGGACTGATGTATGAGGAGAAGTTGAGTTGTTAGGATCACATTCACTGGAGTTTAGAAGAATGAGAGGAATTTGGGGGTGGCACGGTGGCTCAGTGGTTAGCACTGTTGCCTCACAAGCACTAGGGTCCCAGGTTCGATTCCAGCCTTGGGTGACTGTGTGGAATTTGCACATTCTCCCCGTGTCTGTGTGGGTTTCCTCCGGGTGCTCCGGTTTCCTCCCACAATCCAAAGATGTGCAGGTTGGGTGAATTGGCCATGCTAAATTGCCCATAGTGCTAGGTGCATTAGTCAGAGGGAAATGGGTCTGGGTGGGTTGCTGTTCGGAGGGTTGGTGTGGACTGGTTGGGCTGAAGGGCCTGTTTCCACACTGTAGGGAATCTAATGTAATATCATATAAATGTATGAAGTTCTGACAGGATTAACGTAAGAAGGATGCTTGTAATTGTGGGGGTGTCCAGAACCAGGGGTCATAGTTTAGGAATAAGGAACTGAGATGACAAAATATTTATTTACCCAGAGAGTGGTGAGCCTGTGGAATTCACTACCACAGAAAACAGTTAAGGCTTAAATTATGAGGGGCATTGATAGGGTAAATAGACAAAGTATTTTCCCTGGGATCGGGGAGTCCAGAACTAGAGGTCATAGGTTTAGGGTGAGAGGGGAAAGATATAAAAGAGACCTAAGGGGGAACTTTTTCATGCAGCGGGTGCTATGTGTATGGAATGATCTGCCAGAGGAAGTGGTGGAGGCTGGTACAATTGCAACAGTTAAAAGGCATTTGGATGGGTATATGAATAGGAAGGGTTTGGAGGGATATGGGCCGGGTGCTGGCAGGTGGGACTAGATTGGGTTGGAATACCTGGTCGGCATGGTCAGGTTGGACTGAAGGGTCTGTTTCCATGCTGTACACCTCTATGACTATGACTATTGTATGAATTCAAGAAGGAATTGGATATAGCCTTTGTGGCTAAAGGGATCTGGGGACATGGGGCTTGGTCAGGATTACTGCGCTCGATGATCAGCTTGAAAGGCATTGAAAGGCAGAGCAGACTCGAGGGGTTGAATGGCCTCCTCCTGCTCTTATTTTCGATATGTCTATGCTTCATACAAAAAAATACTACAAAAGAAGACAGCACCTGGAATACAGTGAACAATTTTGTCCTCTTATCTAAGGACAATTATAGTGCCATTGGATGCAGTCTGGAGAAAGTTCACTAGGTTGTTCCCCGAATATAAGAAAGTGAGGACTGCAGACGCTGGAGAGTCAGAGTCGAAAAGTGTGGCGCTGGAAAAGCACAGCAGGTCACACAGCATCTGAGGAGCAAGAGAGTCAATGCTTCAGGCATTGGAGGGGTTCCGAGTTGGTGGGCTGGATCTGAGGGGTAGCGAGATTTGAAAACTGGTGAAGTTGATGTTGATGCTGTGTGATTGAAGGGTCACAAAGTGTAAGGCGAGGCATTCTTCCTCAGTTGTCGGGTGGCTTGGATTGGAGTAGAGGAGACCCAGAACTTGCATGTTCTTGGGGGAATGGGAGGGGGAGTTGAAGTGGTTGTCACAGGAAGGTGGCATTGTTTGGTGCATGTGTCTCCAAGATGTTGGTGTCTGGTCTCCCCAGTGTCGAGGAGACCACAATGAGAGCAACGGACACAGTAGATGAGGTGGTTGGAAATGCAGGAAAATCTTTGAGGCCTTGGATGGAGGTGAGGGGTGTGGTGTGGGTGTAGGTACTGGGAGTGGAGGGTGGGTTGGTTGGGGGGTTGTTGGGAAACGGACTAACGAGGGAGGCATGGAGGAAAAGGTCTCTGCAAAATGCAGATGGGGTAGGGAGACAAATATATATCTGGTGGTGGGACTGATGGTAGGTGGCAGAAATGGTGGAGGATGATGTGCTGTATCCAGAGATTAATGGGGTGGAAGGTGAGGACTGGGGAGTGAGGGGCGGGGCGTGGTTTCTATCCTTGTTGTAGTTGGAGGGGCGGGCTTCAGGGCAGAGGTGCAGGAGGTGGAGGAGATATGATGGAAGGTGTGATTGATCATGAGAGAGGGGATATTGTGGTCCTTGAAGAAGGAGGCCATCTGGGATGCCCTGGAGTGGAATTACTCCTGCTGGGAGCAGATATAGCAGAGGTGGAGGAATTATAAGTAATAGATCATGTTTTTATGGGGTGATGTGGGAAGAGGTGCAGTCAAGGTAGCTATGGGAGTTGGATTTGAAATAGATGTCCATGTTGAGTTGGCCGCTGGAGATAGAAATGGAGGGGTCCAAGAACGGGAAGGAGGTGTCAGAGATGGTCCATGTGAACGTAAGGTCACTGCCCTCTTGATCAGTGCTATCTGTCCATCTTCCTTTCCACCTATCCGTTCCAACCTCTCCACTGACCTATCACTATTAACCCCCACCTGTATCTACCTAAAGCCTTCCCAGCTATCTTCCCCCCTGCATCACCCTCACACCCCTATTTATCTGTCAGATCCCTTCCCCCTCCACATTCCTGATGAAGGCCTTATGCCTGAAACATCGACTCTTCTGCTCCTTGGGTGCTGCCTGACTTGCTGTGTTTTTCCAGCGCCACACTTTTCAACTCTGTCTTTTATCAGGAGAGAATGAATAGGTTGGGTTTGTACTCATTGGAGTTGAGAAGAATGGGAGGCAGCCTTATTAAAACATACAAGATCCTTTAGGAGCTTGACAAGGTAGGTGCAGAAAAGTTGCAGAAGAGTCGATGACCAAAGGGTGCAATCTTAGAATAAATAGTTGCCCCACTGGATGAGGAAGGATTTCTTCCCTCAGAGGGTAGTGAACTGAGGAATTCTTTACTGCAGATGTCTGTCAGTGCTAGGTCATTAAGTATTTTTAGATCAGCCATGATCTCATTGATGGTCAAGCAGACTCAATGGGTTGAGTGGCCTCCCTCTGCTCCTAAATCTTATAGGAAAAAGTGAGGACAGCAGATGCTGGAGATCAGAGTCGAGAGTGTGTTGCTGGGAACGCACAGCAGTTCAGATCAGGCAGCATCTGAGGAACAGGAGAATTGATGTTTCAGGCATAAGCCCTTCATCAGGAACCATTCTCCTGCTCTTCGGATGCTGCCTGATCTGCTGTGCTTTCCCAGCAAAACACTCTCAACTGCTACATCTTATAATCTTATTTAAAAAGGGAAAAAAAGGAAGTAACTTGAGCATTGGTCCCCTTGAGAGTCTGTCTAAGGAATTAGTAATGGAAAATAAGGCAGTAATAAATAGCTTCAACAGATATTCTGTATTTGACTTCACTGCACAGGATATAAATAACATAACAGCAGTAGTTATAAAACAAAAGGTAAAAGGGCGGAAGGAACTTCAAACAATTGCAATTATCTGGGAAAGGGTATTGAGAAAATTATTAGAACTAAAAGCAGATATGTCCCTGGCCCTGACTGACTTCTAGAGCCTGAAAACAAGTAGCTGCTGAGATAATGGATAAAAATGGTTTCAACATTCTAAAGGACTCTAAACTCCCTAAAGGTCCCATCAGACTGAAGATATGAATGTAATCCCGCTATACATGGAGGGAGGGAGACAAGGAAGCTGGAAACTCCAACAACATTCATAAGGAAATGCTGAAATCTAATATTAAGGAGATTATAGCAGGGAACGTAATGCAGTGAGACAGATTCAAGGTGGGTTTTATGACAGGAAATTATGCTTGGCTGATTGATGTTTTTTGAGGAATTAGAAAGCAGCATGAATAAAGAGGAGAAAGTGGGTTGATGAAGGGCTTATGCCTGAGACGTCGATTCTCCTGCTGCTTGTATGCTGCCTGATCTGCTGTGCTTTTCCAGCACCACAGTCTCAACTTATGAATAAATAGGAACCCAACAGAAGGGAGTTGACAAAGTACTACATCAAAGGTTACAATGCAATAATACCTCATAGTGTAGGAGTGTTAGAATTTGGGGGATTGTGATCACATTTACCTAATAAAAACAACCAGCCATTTCTTAGTAATGTGGAATTTAAGAAGCACCAGTTTAGATATGATGCATTAGTTAATTAGACAAAAGAAGAAAATATCCAACCCATGACAGTTGAGGACACTTTACTGACCCTGAAGCCATGCTATTCAATGGAGGATCAGGATCAGTGGACCCTTGTGGCTTTGAAGTGATGAAATGTGTGACCCTGATTTTTCACATACTTTGGTCTTTGGTGGCAACAGTCTTTATTCTTCCCTTGAGTTTATGTATGGGAACTCCTGGTCTTCTCTCCAGAAGATGGTGGCTTGTTTCCCCGGCTCCACTGTCTTCCTCTTTCCCACTTACCCATGTTGATGTACCCTATTTGGGGGTTGGCAGTCTATGCTATGTTAGTCTGAACTCTCTCGGCAAAAGATCACAGACTGCTACTCATGACACGAGGATGATCATTGTCCCCTTTCTGGCCTTCATCTGAGGGTTTGTTTACCATTCTTTTTAAAAACAAAACCTTTATTTTCCCAAACAGTGCATTGATAATAGGGTACATAAGGGGCCAGATATATTATTATTAGTTCAATGGGGCATCATGACATCAATGATTCTTGTGATTCTTGTGACCTTTTCTTTTCGGAGGTTAGAAATTTGGAAAACTAATTACTAGTGTAATTGCAGTTAAATAAAACTCATGCTGAACTGTAAATATTCGGAAGTTTAGTTTTTAGTGCGATCCCAATTTCCATTGGTGGGTATATCATATAGAGGTTTGGTTACCTAACAAGAAACAGATAGTAGGCATAAATGGCAAGATGTAACAAGTAGATTATCCAAGTAGATCAGTTCTGAGTCCTCAATTCCTGACAATCTATATCAATGACTTGGATGAAGGGACTGAATGTATGGTTGCTGAATATGCTGCCGATATGTAGGAAAGTAAACTGCAGCTTAGAAGAAACGAGAGATGATCTTGAGAAGACAGTGACAGTGGCTCTTGAAAGGATGATTCCCTATGAGGGGGAGTCGAGAGTTAGGAGACACAGTTTAACAGCAAGAGGCCTCCTAATTAAGATGGAGATTAGAATATCTTTTCTCTCAGAGAGTTATGAATCTCTTCCCCAGAGAACGGTGGAGATAATGTTGCTGAACATTTTCAAGGAACAGGTAGATAGACTCTTGACCAACATGGGAGTCAAAAAGCTTTCAGCAGTAGGTCGGAAAGTGAAGTAAAGGCCATGATCTCTCCGTACCACAAATGATGCAGTAGAGCTGAGGAGTAGAATGACCTATTCCTGCTCCTATTTCATAAGTTTATATGTGCATAACACTTTGGACAATGCATTGGAGCGTAGGTCTATATTGTGTGCTCCTATCCATAGTTGAACTTCACCCCACTGTTTTCTGATTTAAAGGCAAGACCCAAACTGATGCTTGGAATTCTCTGTTATATCCTGTTGTTCATTAATGTTTCAAATTATTCCCAATTTAGTATAACCAGCAAACATGAAGAGTCTTGTTAATGTGTTTTTTTCTTGAATTGTTAATTTACATAAGATGCAACAACTGCAAAGGTGAAAGCAATGTATTGTCACATCAGTCAGTTTGTCTCAATTAATACTAAATTAAGACTTTTAACTTACTGTAGATAAAATAGCCACATGCACCAGACTGAGTGCATTTCACATTTGATTCTTGACAAGAGAAGAACAGAGAACACAGGCCGTATTTCCAGTTGCTGCTTAGGAGAGGAATGGGTGGGAGTATGATTTGAATCTTGTGCCCCTAAAGGGTGACCGAGAACCACATCATCTTCAGTTGGCAAGTTTCAAAGTCCCTTCAAGGAGAGGGAATGTGAAGCCAATTTGTGACCAGTTAATGGCTACTTAAACTCCTTCAGGAGCTATTCCGGTCCCAACTGGAATAGGCCTTTAACAAATTGAAAAGATTTTCAATCTTTTTGCCAGATGAACAATCTAATGCATGTTAGCGCTCGGCTAGTATTTTACTGAGAGCAAAAGAAACTTAAATTCCATTTGTATGATTTTTGTGAAGTTTGAAGGGTCAACTAGGCAAACTAACTTGGATGAGGAGGTTGAGGTGTGGGTTCATAAATTTGCAGATGACACAAAAGTTGGAGGTGCCATTGATACTATCGAGGGCTATTGCAGGCTGCAGCGTGACATAGACAGGATGCAGAGCTGGGCTGAGAAATGGTTGATGGAGTTCAACCTGGATAAATGTGGAGTGATGCATTTTGGAAGGTCGAACTTGAATGCTGAATACAGAACTTAAAGACAGGATTTGTGGCAGTGTGGAGGAATAGAGGGATCTTGGTGTTCAAGTATATAGATCCCTCAAAGTTGCCACCCAAGTGGATAGAGTTGTTAAGAAAGCATATGGTGTTTTGGCTTTCATTAACGGGGCATTAAATTTAAGAGCTGTAAGGTTTTGCTATAGCTCTACAAGTCCCTGCTGAGACCACAGTTGGAATATTGTGCCCACTTCTGGCCATCCTACTATAGGAAAGATACAGAGGCTTTGGAGAGGGTGCAAAGAAGGTTTAGCAGGATGCTGCCTGGACTGGAGGACTTGTCTTATGAAGAGAGATTGACTAAGCTCGGACTTTTCTCTCTGGAGAGAAGGAGGAAGAGAGGTGACGTGATCGAGGTACACAAGATAATGAGAGGCATGGATAGAGTCAGTAGCCAGAGACCTTTCCCCAGGGCAGGATTGACTGGGACGAGGGGTCATAGTTTTAAGATATTAGGAGGAAGGTATAGAGGAGACGTCAGAGGAAGGTTCTTTATGCAGAGAGTTGTGTATGCATGGAATGCGTTGCCAGCAGTGGTGGTGGAAGCAGAGTCATTAGAAACGTTTAAGTAACTGCTCAACATGCACATGAATAGCAGTGAATTTAGGGGTGTGTAGGTTAAGTTATTTTATTTTACATTAGGATTAATCCTTGGCACAACATCGTGGTCCAAAGGGCCTGTTCTGTGCTGTACTTTTCTATGTTCTATGTTCTAACTGGGTCAACAGCAATGTGCTATCTATTGCCACTTTGTGCTGTCTTTATCCGGCTTGCCCTTTCATGGATTGCCACTCTCCTTGGCGAAATAAGAGACTGATGGCTAATGGAATGTTGGTCCTTATTTTGAGGGGTTTGGGGTAGAAGAGTAGGGAAGTCTTACTGCAACTGTAGAAGGTGCTGGTCAGACTCCATCTGGAATGCTGTGGGTAGTTTTGATCCCCTTAAGGAAAGATCTAACTTCATTGGAGGCAACTCAGAGAGCAGTCATGTGGATGATCTCTGGTACAGAGGGATTGTAATATGAGCAAAAGCTAAACATGTTGGGACTCTACTCACTGGAGTTTAGGAATGAAAGGTGATCTCATTGAAAAATATATGATTCTTAAGGGGCTTGACAGGGTAAATGCTGAGAGGATGTTTGCCCCTTTTGGGAGAGTCTAGGACCAGAGGGCATAGTCTCAGGATAAAGGGGTGCCATTTTAAGATTATGATGAGGTGAGATTTCTTCTCTTAGGAGGTTGTGAGTCTTTGGAACTCCTTGCCACAGAGAGCTCTGGGGCAGAATCCTTGTGTATACTTAAGGCTGAGAAAGATTCTTGATCAGCTGTGGTATCAAGGGTTTTTTGGGAAAGGGTAGGAAAGTGGATGTGTTGAACATTGGATCAGCCATAACCCTATTGAAATGCAGAGCAGCCTTGAGGGGCCAAATGCCCTCCTCTGTTCCTATTACTTATGTTCTTACTCTCCAACATAACTGACACTTGCTTTGACTGTTGGGACCACCTCCTACTCAGCCCTTATTCTGGGGACTGAGCTCACATCATGCTCAATCGGCCTAGTTATATCTCAAAATAGTATAACAGAATGACTCAGGTTCCCATGTTTGATCGGGACCTAGAATTCATCCAGATTTCAGGCCCCCCCAATAGCAACAGAGACACGGAGGGGCAGATTGGGAGGCAGATTTTGGTAATGTCTGCAAGTAACAGGAATGTTATCATGGGTAACTTTAACTTCCCGAATATTGATTGGAACCTACTAAGTTTGGATGGAGCAGTTTTTATCACATGTGTCCAGGGGGTTCCTGATGCAATATGTAGATAGGCTGACTAGAGGGGAGGCCATATTGGATTTGGTGCTTGGCAATGAAATATACTATGTGTCAGATCTCTCGAAAGGAGAGCATTTCGATGTTAGTGATCACAACTCCATGACCTTTACGATTCTCATGGAGAGGGATAGGAGCAGATGGTATGGGAAAGTATTTAATTGGGGGAGGGGGAATTACAATGCTATTAGTCAGAAATTGGGGCACTTAAATTGGAACAGATGTTTTCAGGGAAATACACAACAGAAATATGGAGGTTGTTTAGGAAGCACCTGCTGATAGTGCTGGACAGGTTAGTCCCACTGAGACAGGAAGGAATGGTAGGTTTAAAGAACCTTGTGGAACATCTAACATCTAGTCAAGAGGAAGAAGGAAGCTTACTTAAGGTTGAAGAAGCAAGGATCAGACAGGGCTTTACAAGGTTACAAGGTATCCAGGCAGGAACTGAAGAATAGACTTAGGACAACAAGAAAGGGGCATGAAAAAGCTTTAGCAATCAGATTAAGGAAAACCTCATGGCATTCTACACTTATGTGAAGAACAAGACAATTGCCAGAGTGAGGGTAGGGCCAATCAGGGATATTGGGGGGGACTTGCGCCGGGAGCCGAAGGAGGTATGGGAGGTCCATAACACTTTGCTTCAGTATTCACTACTGAGCGGGACCTTGATGTTTATGGAGACAGTGTGAAACAGACTGATATGCTTGAACAGGTTGATGGTAAGAAGGAGGATGTGCTGAAAATTTTAAAAATCATAAGGATAGATAAATCCCCTGGGCCAGATGGGATATACCCTAGGTTACTACAGGAAGTGAGGGAAGAGATTGCTGCGCCTTTGGCGATGATCTTTGCATCCTCACTATCCACTGGAGTAGTGCCAGATTATTGGAGTTTGGCAAATGTTATTCCCTTGTTCAAGAAAGGGAATAGGGATAATTCTGGGAATTACAGACCAGTCAGTCTTATGTTAATGGTGGGCAAAGTATTGGAGAGGATTCTGAGAGACAGGATTTAGGATTACTTGGAAAACCATAGTTTGATTAGAGATAGCATGGCTTTGTGAGGGGCATGTCATATCTCAAAAACCTTACTGAATCCTTTGAGAATGTGGCAAAACACATTGATGTAGGTAGAGCAGTGGATGTATGCATATGGATTTCAGCAAGTTGTTTGATAAGGTTCTCCATATTAGTCTCATTCAGAAAGTAAGGAGGCATGGGATGCAGGGAAATCTGTCTGTCTAGATACAGAATTGGCTGACTCATAGAAAACAGAGGGTGATGATAGATGGAAAGTATTCAGCCTGAAGCTCGGTGACCAGTGGTGTTCCACAGGGATCATTTCTGGGACTCTGCTCTTTGTGATTTTCATAAATGACTTGAATGAGGAAGTAGAAGGGTGGGTTAGTAAGTTTGCAGATGATACGAAGGTTGGTGGAGTTGTGCATAGTGTGGAGGGCTGCTGAAAGTTGCAATGTGACATTGACAGGATGCAGAGCTGGCCTGAGAAGCGGCAGATGGAGTTCAACGTGAAAAAGTGTGAAGTCATTCACTTTGGAAGATCAGATTTGAATGCAGAATACAGGATTAAATGCAGGAGTCTTGGCAGTGTGGAGGAACAGAGGAATCTTGGGGGTCTGTGTCCATAGATCCCTCAAAGTTGCCATCCAGGCTGTTACAGTTGTTAAGAAGGCACATGGTGTATTGGCTTTCATTAACAGAGGGATTGAGTTTCAGAGCCATGAGGCTATGCTGCAGCTCTATAGAGCTCTGGTTAGACCACACTTGGAATATTGTGTTCAGTTCTGGTTGCCTCATTATAAGAAAGATGTGGAAGCTTTAGAGACAGTGCAGAGGAGATTTACCAGGATGCTGCCTGGACTGGAGGGCATGTTTTATGAAGAAAGGTTGAGGGAGCTAGGGCTTTTCTCATTGGAGTGAAGTAGGAAGAGAGGTTACTTGATAGAGATGTATAAGATGTTGAGAGGCATACATAGAGAGGATAGCCATGGATCTTTCCCATGGTGAAAATGTCTATCATGAAGTGGCACAATTTTAAGGTGATTGGAGGAAAGTTTAGGGGAGATGTCAGAGGTAGGTTCTTCAGACAGAGAGTGGCGGACACATGAAATGCACTGCCAGCAGTGGTAGTACAGTCAGATACATTAGGGACATTTAAGCAACTCTTGGATAGGCTCATGGAAGTTAGTGCAATGAAGGATATGTAGGTTCTTAGAGTACAATAAAAGTCTGGCACAACATCGAGGGCTGAAGGGCCTGTACTGTGTTGTGCTGTTCTATGTTCTATATATATGAACACTAAAAATTTGCCTCCAAATGTCAAATATACTAATGTTTAAGAAAGTCAATTGTCACAAACATTGGATATATAATTTGGAAAACTTAAGAGTGATAAATTCTCTTTCATATAGTTCCTCCATGTACAATATGTTGTTGCTACTTGCCCTAACTGTGCTCAGAAGACTATGCAGGTTAAGACTACAGAGTTATATGTTAATAGTTTGAATCAGTAGAATTTCTGCCACATGGCCTGATTACATTCTGGACTAAGAAACGCTCAGGTTATTTAGAAACTCTGATGTCACCACTGTTATATACTTCTTGTGGAAACATCCTGTTGATTAGTGAATTCAAAATGAGCAGATGGTACTTCTCTGTTCACAAATTGCATTTCACCCTGCTGAAGGAACAAGTCCATCTGGTGCAGTTACAATTTGCTAATCAGACGGGCAAAACATTGTAAAAGAAACAATAGAGTTTTTTTTGAGGGTGGAGAATTTTTAACCTTAAAACCTTTCACTCCTTACATCAAACACATTTTTGTATGTGTCAGAAACATGAACCTTTACAATGCAGTACTCATGTTTTTATATCACACTTAATTAAAACGAAGATAAAGGTAATAATTTTAAAGAGGTTAGAGGAAACGCTGATATTGTACAGAAAGACTGGGGCCTTTACTGAGTGTTGTTAAGGAATGTTGTTGTGGCTGGCCAACTGGGGCTGTGCTCTTAGTCTTGATGAATGTTATTATCAAATTCAGATATCCTGTATCAATTTTGAGATGCTAATATTGATTTAAATAGCATAAACATAAATTAACTGAATCATACCAAAAGGAACATGTAGTATTCTAAGCTTGTGATCTTTGTTAAAAAAAATTATGGTAAATAGCTGCACAGACAGTCATGGCACGCACACAGGGCAAAGGATCAGAAATAAGAGGCCCCAGTGCAGCTCCTGGCCAGGGTATACCCACCCTCTTGGTTATAGTTACAAATCACACAACACCAGGTTATAGTCCAACAGGTTTATTTGGAAGCACTAGCATTTGGAGCGCTGCTCCCTCATCAAGTGGCTGTCTTGGTTCTGACAGCCTACTTCCCATGGGTCCTCCACTCGCCTACCTTGGCCAACTTGGTGAGTGCCCAGTCCATCTGCAGCCCCACAATTTGACATTCCTCCCAAAATTGGCAATAGCCAAGTAATTCTTGTCAGGAACTGAGAAACCATATATCCAACCCTGATCTGACCACAACATTCAGAGTTGCATTTAGGTGATTTCTACTCTGGAAGTTTGTGGACAGGATTCTTCAATCAACAGTGGAGAGGGTTATTATCAAAACCATGGGTGAGGGGACTAGGAGTGGGGTGTCAGGTGGGTAGTTCCCTCACCCACCTGGCACCCAACCTTTACTATTTTTATCCATCTGGCACTCTAGTCATGCTTACCTTACACTTACCCTTGCACAGAAGCTGGCACAGTGACTTGTGGTGCTGTTGGATATTTAAATGACAGAACATGCTGCAAAACAGAAGCCATGGTTTTGATAATAACCCTCTCCACTGCTGGTTCAAGAATCCTGTCCACAAATTTCCAGAGTAGAAATTATCTAAATGCAACTCTGAATGTTGTGGTCAGATAAGGGTTGGATATACGGTTTCCCAGTTCCTGACAGAAATTATTTGGCTATTGCCAATTTGGGGATCCAACCTATATTTTTCCATTATTGTGGTGCTTGCTGGTTTTGTTTTTTGGCCAGATTTTAAACCAAATACATGAACTTATATAAAACTGCGAATTAACATGCAAGCCAAATATATCTGGTATAACAGTTTAATATAAATTATTCTGTGAACCACTGCGATCAGTTAAAAAAAAAAGCCTATACTTTCAGTCTTTATGAAAACAACAAAAAGATTATGTTTCTATTGAATTGTCCATGAAAGATTTCAGAATTAAATGAATAAATGGGAATATCGGCTAAGGAAAGTTAATACTTACACTCCAATAACCATACAATGACTAACTCTTTTTGAAACACCATTCACATTGTACACTATCAATCTTTGTGACAATGCTGAATAATCTGCAACACTCTATGTTGTTAAACGTTGAAAGTTTCTTTGCCTATTTAAGCAGAATGTATTTCATTTCTGCAGGGAATTTCAAGCTGCATTTATACTTTTTTAGCTGCACAAAATCATTTTCACGAATGTTGCATTGTTCTCTCAAATTACAATTTATTAAAATTTCTTAATGGCTCATAACTTCCTTTGTACCTAGGGTGCCTTCTCTCAACTCACCTAAATACTACAATTACTCAGGCTAAAATTTATGTTGTTATGACTAAGTCCAGAGGGGTGAATAAATTCCACTCTCTCACTCCTGGGATGGCCTATCACAGAGTTTGTATTTTTAAAAAGATGTGCTTTTTCAATTCAATGTGTATTTGACCACATGTAAATCTATGAAGAGTCAAGCCAGCCAGATCTTGAGTTAGCAAGTAAAGGCTTTTTTCAATCAGTTTTATTTTTAAAATATACTCAATTAAAAGTATAAATATTACTAAATCCTATGATAAACACATGCACCAGAATGTTAAGTTAAAGAATAGAGCAAGGTGGAATTGGAAAAAAGCTATAAAGTGCATCAGAGAAAAAGAAATATTATTTCTGATGTTCCTTTAATTGCCTGGTACTCTAGTGGAGCTGCAGCCAATTTAAAACGGTTGTTTGACTGTTGGTAAAGTTATCTCAATTGTCAAGAGAACATTGGTATTAAAAGTAAGCAATCCTCAGTAGTTTTGGAAAATTAAAGTGGATTTAGGATGGTGATTTTCATGGTCATCCAAATTTATCTTAAGGCCTGTGAATTAAATGGCTTTACATTCATTCAAACTTTAAGTTTTAAGAACCAGAATAAAGTAGATGGTCAGTCCAATTCCTTCCTGCCCACCTCTGACCTATCCTGCACATTGTGGGAGCAGGTAAGGTATCAGGCAACCTGACCATCCTTAGGACCTAATGGATTTCATTTCATGTCTACCTCTATAATACACGTGGCTACGGAAAGCAGAAGGAAGGTGACCAGCCTGTAGGTTTCACTGCATGTGTTTAAGGCAGCCAGATAGGGATGGTACCGCTTGTGCTTATTCAGCCACCCAGTTAAGGTGGTAGCTTTGCCATCATTGTGCAACTAAACCCTGAGCCCCCAGCTACCAGAGACACCACAGTCCCCTTGCTTTTGTCTCCAGTCCCTACGTGACCAAAATCCTGAACTCATCTTCAATGTGGGAGATACATTCAGATCTTCGTGGAACTCCTTGGAGTTTCAGCCATCAACACTACATTTTTCAGGATTACAGAGTTGCTGGCCATTTCGATTAGTCTGCACTTCTTGAGAGAGCCTGCATAAAATTCTCCCCAGTAAAACTACAGGAAATTTACTACAGCAAAGTAGGCCATTTGTGACTATACTGAATGAGAAAAGATAATTCAGTCTAACTCCATCTTGCAGTTGTTGGTACTTAGCCCACCAGGTTATGATACTTGAAGTAAATTTATAAGAATTTTTAAAATGCATTGTAGTTTCTGTTTCTATGTTCCTTTCCAAACTCCCAGCTCCTTAAGGTGAAAATATTTCTCCTTAACGTGCCTTGAACCATTTTGCTAAGTATTTTAAATGTTTGGTCCTGATTATTGATTAAAAGAAATGGGCGCTTCTTATTTGTTTTGTCTAGGTCTATAATAATTTTAAACGCCTCAATTAAATTCCCCTCAACCTCCATGTTTGAAAGAAAATAATCACAGCCTATCCGATGTTGCACTCATATCTAAATATTACAATCCCAGGCAGTATCCTTATAAATCTTCTCTGCAGAGGAGGTAAGCATGCAGGTGATCAAGAAGGTGTGTTGGCCTTGAAAGTGAGAAGATTTGAGTATGGGGTAGGGATGACTTGCTGCAACTATACAAGATTTCAGTGAGACCACACCTTTAACATTGTATGTAGTTTTATTCTTTTTATCTGGGGAAGGATGTTCTTGCTCTCCAAGGAGTGCAGTGAAGGTTTACTAGACTGATTCCTGTGATGGTAGAACTGATGTATGAGGACAGAATGAATCACTCAGGTGTATATTTGCTGGAGTTCAGAAGAATGACAGGAGATCTCATGCAAATGTACAATATTCTGATATTGGACTGGGGTCACTGTCTAAAGATACAGGGTGAAGAGAAATTTCTTCAGCCTAAGAGTGTTGAGCCTGTGGAATTCACTACCACAGAGAGCAGTCGAGGCCAAAACAGTGTATGCTTTCAAGAAGGAGTTGGATACAACACTTCGGGCTAAAGAGATCAAAAGATATGGGAGTGGGGGCGGTGGGGGGGGGTGGTGGATGGTGCGAGGGAGGAGGGTGATGGTGGTGGGAAGTGTGAACAAGTTATTGTGTTGGATGGTCAGCCATGATTATCATGAAAGGCAGAGAATGCTTGAAGGGCTGAATGGCCTATGCTAGTTCCTATTTTCTACATTTTTAATGTTTACCTTTCCTATTGCAATAACATCTTTCCCATAAAATGGAGATCTGCCTTAATCAGATCAACTCCAGCAGAACCTTAGAAGCTTGACACCATTCAGGAAAAAGCAGGCCATTTTACTGCATCCCATTCATAATTTCAACATTCAGCAACAATGGCAGGAGAGTGGTGTACCTACAAAATGCACAAATGCAGTAACAAACCAAGGCTCCTGTGACAGTACCTTACAAACCCATGACCTCTGGCATCTAGAAGGACCAAGGCAGCAGATACATAGGAACACTATGGCCTGTATAGTCCCTTGCAAAGTACACCATCCTGGCTTGGAACGTTCCTTCACTGTCACTGGGTCAAAATCCTGGAACTGTCTTCCTACCAGGATGATGGACGTACCTATACCCAGGATTGCAAAAACTTTAGAAGTCAGCTCATCATCATCTTCTCAAAAGCAATTAAGTTTTGGCAATAAGTGCTAGCTTAATAAATGACACCCACATCCCATGAGCAAACTGAAAAAAAGAACTGAACGCATGATTCTAACTGTGATCTAACTCGTGTTTCTTACCAAGTAGTATCAAACTAGTACAATGTCACTACTCTTATAATCATAACTCGGACAATAAGGGAAAATATTCTGTATGCCTTCCTAGTTATTTTATCTAGCCACCTTGGTACATTCAATGCTCTGTTCACATACTCTCCAAATATCTGCGCCTTCAGGTTTTGCAATGCTCTTTGATTTATTACATATTCCCTTTGCCTTACCTGCCCTCCCCAAACACATCACCTTACGTCTCCACAGTGTTGCAATCCTCCTAGAGACCGTTAAGGTTTGAAAAGAAATTTGAACTCCCAGCAAGATAGATGTATGCCACGAGATTATACAAAAACAAACTTTATGGCAAATAAGATGAATTAACAAAGGAAGCTCTAAAATATGACACAATAGTTGAGAATTACTTGTGCTATGAACTCAGTTCTATTTTTACTTACCTTCAAAAAATCATTTCTATGTTACAATGATATAAGCAAAGGCATGCTTGGATGCTCTTGAGTTCTTTTTAATTCTCCTCAATGTTCCAACTATCCTCCAAGGTAAAATTTTATGGGAGTTCTTTCATTACTATTTTTGCCTACATGACCCTTCACCTTTTTGCTTACTCACTTCACAGCTTTGGTTGCTTCAGTCTCTTGTTCACTTTGTTGACTGACACATAACTGCCTTCTCATAACTTCCTAGTTAGCTCTGTTGATTGCTTTCTGCTTCAAGCCTTGGTGATAATTTCAATGGATTTCTTCCACAAGGTGAAAGCTAAAACAAATCACAGAATCATAGAATCACAACAGTGTAGAAGCAGGCCATTTGGCCCATCAAGTCCACACCGACCCTCCACAGAGCATTCCACCCAGACCCATGCCGTTACCTTATTCCTGTAACCCTGCATTTCTCATGGCTAATCCACCTAGCCCACATATCCTTGGATCCTGTGGACAATTTACCAAGATCAATCTACCTAACCTGCACATCTTTGGACTAGATATTCCATCTTTGTCACACTCACAAAATCCAAACTGAATTAGAGTCCTGCACATTCATTGTGCAGAGAAATGCAGTTAGTACTTTCTTACTCAAAGTGCAGATCTAACAGACTATCACTTCTCATGAACTCTCTTATTCAGGCGAGATGCAGTCTACAACAAAGCAATACTACAACTATCTCTAGCTGTTACCAAATGAATTACTTTCCTTTCTACCATTTAACAAACTCAGGGAAATAAATATTGATGTTTTGAAAGGGTAGTATCGCAGGTAAAGTATTGTTTGCAATTCTCTTTGAACCACCCCAGAGAATGTCACACTACAATTGAGATAATGATTAGGATGGTGCCTTGGTTAGATTGCCCTTTTGTTTAAATTATCTGTGCCATAGAGTGAAAAAACAGACCCTTTGATCCTACCAGTACAGGCTGACCATGTTCCCAAACTAAACTGGTTCTACCTGCCTGCATTTGGCCTCCACTGTAAAATATGTTTGTCCCTCCAATCATTTCCTATTCATGTACTTATCCAAATGTCCTCTAAATGTTATAACTGTTCCTGCAGCACTCCTTCTGGCAGTTCATTCTACACACTAACCACTCTCTGTGGAAAAAAAAAGTCCCTCCTTTCCTTTTTAAACCTTTCTCCTTTCACCTTAAAAATATCCCTGCTCATTTTGAACTCCCCCACTTTAGTGCAAAGACCTTTGGTATACACACTATCTATGCTCCCCATGATTTTAAAACCTCTATATGATCACCTCTCAAACTTTTACGCTCCAGAGAAAATGTCCCAGCCTATTTTTATAACTCAAATCCTCTATTTCCAGCAATATCTGAGTAAATTATTTCTGAACCCTCTCTAGTTTAACAATATCCTTCCTATGACAAGGCGACCAGAACTGTAGAACTGCAGTACTCCAGAAGAGGCAAAACCAACGTCTTGTAAAATCTCAACATGATGTCCCAACTCCTATATTCAAAAGGTAATACCTCACATTTATCCAAATGAAACTCCATCTACCACTCCTCAGCCCATTGACCCAGTAGACCAAGATCTTTTTGTAATCTTAGATAGCCTTCTTCACTGCCCACTATATCACCCATTTTGGTGTCATCCACAAACTTAGTAACCATGCCTCCTATATTCTTATCTAAATAATTTATATAAATGACAAACAAAAATCGACCCAATACCGATCCCTATGGGACACCGCTGGCCTCAGGCCTCCAGTCTGAAAAACAACCCTCCCTCTCCATCCTCTGTCTCCCACCATAAAGCCAATTTTGTGTCCAATTAGCAAGCTCATCCTAAATCCCATGTAATCTAACTTTGCAAACCCTTATCAAAGGCTTTACTGAAGTTCAAGTAAACCAAATCTACCACTCTGCCCTCTTCAATATTTTTGGTTACTTTCTCAAAAAACTCAATCAAGTTTGTGAGACATGATCTCCCTCCCACAAAACCTTGCTGATTTTCCCTAATCATTCCTTGTCTCTCCAAGTGTGTGTCAATCGTATCTTTCAGAATCACCTCCAACAACTTAACCACCATCGATATCAGATTCACGGGTCTATAATTTCCAGGCTTCTCCTTACAGCCTTTCTTAAGTAAAGGCATAACATTAGCTACTCCCCAGTCATCCAGTACCTCACCCATGGTTAGAGATGATACAAATATTTCTACTAGGGCCTCCACAATTTCCACCCTAACTTCCTACTATGTCCTGGGAAACATTTGGTCAGGCCCTGGAAATTTATTCACATTCGTATTTTCTAAGACCTCCAGTACTTTCTCTTCTGTAATGTGAACTATTTTCGAAACATCAATATTTATTTCCCTGAGTTCTCTAGCATCCATTTCTTTCTCCACAGTGAACATTGATGCAAAATATTCATTTAATATCTCTCCCCCCTCCTGAAGTTCAACACAAATATGACATAATTGATCTTCAAGGATCCCTACTTTCTCTCTAGCTGATCTTTTGCTCTTAATGTACATGTTGCATGTCTTTGGATTATCCTTGACCTTATCTGCCAAGGCTATGCCATATTCCTTCTTTGTTTTCCTGGTTTCCCTCCTAAGGATGCCCCTACACTTTTTATACTCTTCAAGAGATTCACTTGTTCCCAGTTGCCTATAGCCAATATATGGTTCTTTTTATTCTTGAGTAGAGCTTCAGTATCTTTTTCATCCATTGTTCCCTAATCATAATTGCCTTACTTTTAACTCTAACAGGAATATAGTGCCCCTAACCTATTGTTATCACAGTTTCGAAAGCCTCCCACTTATCAGAAATCCCTTCACCTGTGAACAGTCTACTCCAAACAACTTTTGAAAGTTCTTGTCTCATATCATTAACATAGGCCTTACTCCAGTTAAGAATTTTAACTTTAAAGGAAGGTTTATTCTTTTCCATAACTACTTTAAAACTAATAGAATTATGATCACTAGTCCCAAAGTGTTCCCCTAATAACACCTCCGTCACTTACCCTGCCTTATTTCCCAATAGAAGATCAGGTTTTGCTCCTTCCCTAGTAGAAACATTTACATAATGCTAAAGAAAATGTTCTTGAATACATTTAACAAATTTCTCACCATCTAAACATTTAACTCTACAGCAGTCCCAGTCTATGTTTGGAAAATTAAAATACCCTACTATTACAAGCCCATTATTCTTACATATATCTCAGATCACTCTTCATATTTGCTCCTCAATTTCCCTCTGTCTATTGGGGGGCCTATAGTAAAATCCCATCAAGGTGATCATCTCTTTCTTATTTCTAATTTCAACCCATATATTTTCACTGGGCAATCTGTCAGAACTATCCTCCCTAATTACAGTAGTAACATTTTCCTACATCAAGAATGCCCCTCCTACTCCTTCCTTGCCTCTCCTTTTATCCTTCTGCTAGCATCTAAACCCTGCAACATTGACCTGCTGGTCCTGTCCTTCCCTCAACCAGGTTTCTGTTACAGCTACAACATCCCTGACCCATGTTCCGATATATGCCTTGAGTTTGACAGCCTTACTTGTAAGACCTCTTGAACTGAAATAAATACAATTTAATTCTTCTCAGAGTTACCTCATTCTTTGACTTACTCTTGTCTGTCTTTTCCAATTAACTTGCTCTTTTCTGATTCAGAACCATCCTCGTCTGTCTTTCTATTTTCCCTGCCTGATCGGAAACCCCGACTCCCTGTCTACCTTAGTTTACAGGCTCCTGAAATAGCACAAGCAGATCGCCCCACAAGGATATTGGTCCCTTTCCAGTTCAGATGAAACCCATCTCTTTTGAGCAGGTCTTTTCTAATTCAGAAGAAATCCCAATGATCCAAGAATCTGAATCTCTGCACATTGCACAACCTCTTCATCTTCTACTACTATTCTGGTTAATCAAGCAGTTCACATACTTAATGTAAAAACATGTATTGAGTAATAGAAATGTAATGCATATTACTGTTATACATTATTTACAGAATAAATCACTGAAAAACTAGTGTAACTTTGCTGTAAATACAACTTACCAGCAGAGAGCCTTCCAACCCGTACCCTCAACTGACTACTTGGACTTTGTCACATTTCAGGAGAAATTGACTCAAACTTTCAACAATAAGTATACCACTTTGGATACTGTTGGGGGGGATGGCCTAGCAGGGGTAAGCTGCAGTGACCGGGTCTCTGGCACGAGGTACGGCTCTGAGGCTCAGAAGGGAAAGGGGGAGAGGAGGAGAGCGCTAGTTATAGGAGACTCTATAGTTAGAGGGACAGACAGGCGGTTCTGTGGACATGGGCGAGACTCTCGGATGGTTTGTTGTCTCCCGGGTGCCAGGGTCCGAGACGTCTCGGACCGTGTCTTCAGAATCCTTAAGGGGGAGG
>NC_057718.1:48904123-48916976 GCF_004010195.1 Chiloscyllium plagiosum
TCAGCCTGGAGCCCAGTTACATGTGGAGTTCCGCAGGGATCAGTTCTGGGTCCTCTGCTGTTTGTAATTTTTATTAATGACTTAGATGAGGGAGTCGAAGGGTGGGTCAGTAAATTTGCAGATGATATGAAGATAGGTGGAGTTGTGGACAGTGAGGAGGGCTGTTGTTGGCTGCAGAGGGACTTAGATATGATGCAGAGCTGGGCTGAGGAGTGGCAGATGGAGTTCAACCCTGCCTAGTGTGAGGTTGTCCATTTTGGAAGAACAAATAAGAATGCGGAATACAGGGTTAATGGTAGGGTTCTTAGTGAGGTTGAGGAACAGAGGGATCTTGGGGTCTATGTACATAGATCTTTGAAGGTTGCCACTCAGGTGGATAGAGTTTGTAAGAAGGCCTATGGAGTATTATCGTTCATTAGCAGAGGGATTGAATTCAAGAGTCGTTAAGTGATGTTGCAGCTGTACAGGACTTTGGTTAGGCCACATTTGGAGTACTGTGTGCAGTTCTGGTCGCCTCACTTTAGGAAAGATGTGGGAGCTTTGGAGAGGTTGCAGAGAAGATTTACCAGGATGTTGCCTGGAATGGAGAATAGGTCGTACGAGGATAGGTTGAGAGTGCTAGACTTTTTCTCGTTGGAACGGCGAAGGATGAGGGGTGACTTGATAGAGGTTTATAAGATGATCAGAGGAATAGATAGAGTAGACAGTCAGAAACTTTTTCCCCGGGCACAACCGAGTGTTACAAGGGGACATAAATTTAAGGTGAAGGGTGGAAGGTATAGGGGAGATGTCAGGGGTGGGTTCTTTACCCAGAGAGTGGTGGGGGCATGGAATGCGCTGCCTGTGGGAGTGGTAGAGTCAGAATCATTGGTGACCTTTAAGCGGCAATTGGATAGGTACATGGATGGGTACTTAAGCTAGGACAAATGTTCGGCACAACATCGTGGGCCGAAGGGCCTGTTCTGCGCTGTATTATTCTATGTTCTATGTTCTATGTTTAATCAGCTGTTGATATTTCATGTACCCATTTCATTTCACAAGTATATTTACATTGAGGGAAATAAGTTTAAAAAATTATGATAATTGGTCAGAATAATACAGTAAACTTCACTGTACTTGAGGTGTATAATTTTTGACAATTTATCGAGTGTACCAATTTATAACATATCCATTAAAACAAAGTTTGCTATACATTCAAGCTAGAATAAAAATGATCTGGTATCTCACTAGAGCCATCATGCATAACATGATCCTCAACCTACTTGTTATTGGCTGTGTTAACACAGATGCAAGTGAAAATATAGTAAGCCTTTGAATTCTTAAAAAAAAATTCCCCAACGACATGAGAAGCTGTAATGACACCTGCAAATGAAAAACATCCACTATAAAATAGTTCATCAAACCCATGTGCAAGATCAATAATGCTGGAGTGCAAGGACCATGAATCTGCCCGGACATTGCAGCTGTTTAACATTGTGGACACTACTGAACGAGCAATTGCAGACAATAGCTGTGCTCTCACACTAGCCTCGATCCATTCAATCAATTAAACATCAGAGATACAACAGAAACACAAGGATGTTGCCAGGGTTGGAGGATTTGAGCTACAGGGAGAATCTGAATAGGCTGGGGCTGTTTTCCCTGGAGTGTCGGAGGCTGAGGGGTGACCTTATAGAGGTTTATAAAATCATGAGAGGCCTGGATAGATTGCATAGGCAAAGTCTTTTCCCTGGGGTGGGGGAGTCCAGAACTAGAGGATATAGGTTTAGGGTGAGGGGAGAACATTTAAAAGGGACCGAAGAGGCAACTTTTTCACACAGAGGGTGGTGCATGTATGGAATGAGCTGCCAGAGAAAGTGGTGGAGGCTGGGACAATCACAGCATTTGAAAGGCATCTGGATGGGTATATGAATAGGGAGGGTTTAGAGGGATATGGGCCAAGTACTGGCAAATGCTCTAGATTAGGTTAGGATATCCGGTCAGCATGGACAATTTGGATCAAGAGGTTTTTCTTCTGTGCTGAACATCTCTGTGAGTCTATGACTCTATGCAGCGGACTATTCAAGTAACACTTATCGAACTGAACATGAATGAGGAATGTCAGAATTCACGTTTGAGGACTCCATGTGCTGAGTGCATACTATATTGAGACTTTACCTGCCAATTAATCTGCTTCAGGGTCACAGACCACCCATTCAAAAAAAAGATAGTTTGCGTAATTTTGTTTAATAACATGTAATGTATTTTACTATTTTAAATAAACTAACCACTGGGTTTATGGCAAATATTTGTTCTGAACTTTCTTGAGCACCCCCTTAAATGCTTCCCACTGCTCTGACACTAAGTAGTCCAGTTTTCCGAATCGTAATTCAGTTTAATAAAATTCATCTTTTCTCAATTTAAAACTTTTACTTTATATATCTTGTCCCTTTCCATATCAATGCTGAATATGATTGAATTATGATCACTTATTTTAAAATAGTGTCCTGCTGATACCCTTCATTCATTCCCAGGTTCATTTGTGAAACTATATCCAGAGCTGTCCCTTTCTTGATGGGATTGCTATATACTGGTTAAAATATTGTCCTGAATGAGTTTGCTCCTCTTGATATATTTCACATACATATTATCCCAGTTAATTTTAGGATAGTTGAAATCCCTTGCAATTTACTGCATTATTGTTTTTGCACAGCTCAACAATTTGCATACAAATCCACTCTTCTATCTCCCTCTGATTCCTTCTGGGTCTATAACATAGTTGCAGCAGTGTAATACCTCACACCTGGGTCCTTAATATAGTCCAGCAGTGTGAAATCCCATATGTTTTCTGTCTAGAGAGGCCACATAGTTACATTTCATGCATGCTATGAGACTTCATATAAAGGTTAAATTTAGTTTTTTTAAAATTTGTGGATAATCCAAATTATTGATACTAACAAGTCTTGGTTTATGTTCAAGGATTTATCCTGCAGTAAGGCACAAAGCTAATGCCTGATTTAGGTTGCCACTAGATACATCTTAACAGTGGTAAAATCAACGTGACATTGGCCACATTTCTACCACTGATTAACGTTGGGATGTTGACCTTCTAAGTTGGATCTGTACTTCCCCGATCACCTGAGAAATGAGTTATTTGAGATCACATTTACTGCCAGTGCATTTTTACTGTCTGTATGGAGAAAAGCAGCTTTGTGAAGTAGCTGGGCAATATCCAGCATTGAGCAGGAAGTTGGAGTTAGTAAGGGGAGGTAATGGTATAGCTGGCATGTCAATAGATCAGTAATCTAAAGCTTCAGGTTAATATTCTGGGGATATGAATTTGAATCTTGCCCAGGCAGCTGATGAAACCTGAATTCAATAAAACTTTGGAATTAAAAAGTTCGCCTAATTGTAATTACTGTTGTTAAAAAATCTATCTGGTTCACTAATGTCCTTTAGTCTGATATCCATACCTGTTCTGGCTGACATGTAACTCCAGACTCAAAGCAATGTGGTTGACTCTTCATTGTCCTTTGGTCCATTAATGCTGGCCTAGCCATTCACAGCCACATTCCACGAATTAATTTTTTTAAAAAATGAACTGCTTGTGTATGAATTGATTTCTATTTTCAGCAGTGATTTTATTAGTTTCTCCACTCATTACATTCATTAAATTTATCACTTGCAATACATTCCATATAAAGAATGCAGGCCAGGAATTTACATGTTTTACCCATCATTTGTAATTTAGTTGAGCATCTTCCTTCAATTGTTTTACCTGTTTTTATTATTGGGGAAAGCTTTGACAAAGATGACCTTTACATTGGAGTGGAGGTTTATCAGCTTGTGCACTGTGTAAGAGCACTCCTTCCTGCAGCCCAAAAATCAAATCAATGATCAGTGTAGCTTTTTACTTTTTAATAGTCCCAACACTAAACATCTCATTTTCTTTAATGTATTTTGGATGATTAAATCCTCAAAAGAATCAGGAGGTAAATCATCTTCTAGTTCATTACTCTCATTTCTGAAAAATGTGTATTTGAGGAATATGTTGATTCCTGCTCTTGTTTTGGATTTTCAGACAAGGGTTACTAAGCAACTTCAAGGTGAAAAGAGATGAGCTTGAGAGCAATAAATCAAAAATAATATTGTTTGTAGATTTGCATACACAGAAAGGTTACACATATCAGATGAGAACAGCAATATCCAAATAACGTCTGCCTAAGCCTAGATCATATGATCAACCTTGCTTTAACACATGTGAGCTTCTTCCATTGAAATAATGCCACTGGAATTCTATCCTGCCCTCTGGTGGATATCTCATGACCACTAATAGAAATGCCATGGAACAAGAAAATATATTTGTGGAAGCAGCAGTGTTCTAGTTGGAGTTGTTCTGTGATTGCACATAGTGAGTGAAGAGATAACTATTGGACAGACCAAGAGAATTCTGTTCACTCCGTGAGAAATCTGAGGTGAAACTATTTAATTGCAGTCAGTTTCAAAGCTCAAGTGTGGTTTATAATGGTTTGGTAACAATATTTTTGAATATTGGAGCACGTAAGTATTCTCTATATTGAATGGTTCTGCCCATCAGAAATTGGTTAAAACACTACTTTTGTGATAACTATTTATAGCCAATTTGGAAACTGAGACTTTGTACTAACATCACCTGGATGAAAATGACCAAACACGGCTGAAATATTACCTACTGAAAATTTTGTTGAGAAACTGTGCTGGAGTAAACCTGCATCAGCCCACATCTGACATCATGAAAATCAACAAAACAAAATATTTACCCTTTTTCTCTTTCACTGTTGATATGTCAGCTTGACAGAGTCAAACTTGTGGAACATAATCTTTACGTCTTCTTTTAATTTAGCATTTCTACGCTGCTTAAATCATATACATTTATAATGAAAAAGTAAAGTCTAGTTAGGCTTTATTATACTGAACATTTCAAAAAAAGGTTGGCATTTGTTAAATTGTTCCATCTGTCTTAGACTCCAAACAAATGTTTTTAAACTGTCAAGTTAGCAGTTGTAAATTGAGTTGAGTGAATTAATAACAGGAGTAAATTTAGCAACTTCAATTACCTTTTTATTTCAATCTTGTCTTTGGCATACATATACTCATAACTGTTGCATCACATTGAGTGGAGTCTAATTAGACTGCCTCTAAGGATCTACCCTTTCATTAATGTACCTTGAACATCGAAGTGAGTCCATTTAGAACTGATTAAAAAGACAGTTACTTGCAAAAGCAATTTCAGACTTTCTAATGTTTCAACTCAAATATAAAGCCATAGTCAGTATTCAATATTGAATTACTGCCTGCAATGCCAAGTCTTTTTTTGTGGTAGTGACTTTGCAGTTGGGAATATCAGTTGTGCTAACAGGAAAATTCCACAGCAGTTTGTTGCCAAAAGCTGTGTGATTAGTTCATTCATCATGTTTCAGAGTAAAGTTTATCAAGTGGTTAACTACCTTGTTAAACTATTGCAACTCTAGGTTACAACGTCTTATTAAGACCCAAACACAAAGCCACATAGAAGCATTCTATGTTAAAGTTTTGATACCTCCTGGAATAAGTCATTGTTCAGTTCAAAGGTCTAAGTGATGATAATATTGCACGCTGGGACAGAAGCTGATGGGTGGCTCATAGACTTGCTCAATTGGTGATTAACATCTAGTTAGCACCATATCATTAAAAGACTCATAAGTGTCACAGGATAAAGATTAATGTCTCAGCTTTAAAGTGCCCTGGCCAAAAATAGGAATTTCAAATGCAGTTTATGTTGAAAATGGAAAATCTTCACTTTTCTACTTTCAAGAGGAATGTGCGGTGCTTTGGTCATGTCACTGAATTAGCAATCTAAAATGCAAAGCGAGCATTTTTTTAAAAAAAAAGAGTTCCAATCCCACCATGGCAGATGATGAAACTTGAATTCACTCGAAAGTTTGTCAGTAAATCTGGTCCAATCTCTGTCAATTGCTGTAAAAAAACCCATCTGGCTTATAATCCCCTTTAGGGAGGGAAATCTACCATTTTTCTTGGACTGGCTTACATGTGACTCCGTCATGTGGTTGACTCCGTGCAATTAGGGATGGGCAGTAAATGCTGGCCTATTCAACAAGGGCTACATCTCATTAATAATATAAAATGAAAAACTCCCAAGCTGTGATATCAAAGAAATTCACTACACTAGACTCATGTGGCTAGACCATTAGGTTCATGCAACATTATCACCAGGACTGATACAATGAAAATAATGTTGAAATATGTGATTGCCCTGGAGCAACAATGTGCAGACTTCATTGGTCTGAAGAACAACTCAAGGTCAAAAGTCAAAAAAGAATTCCTGCAGCTCAAGGCTGATGATCGATTTCAAATCTAGAATATAAAGGGCATGGTGGGAAAAGAAAGCCAGGGAGATTCAACAGTACGCTGGCTATCATAACATGCAAAGCTATTTGGGAGCCACCAGGAGTATCTATCAGTCAAGGTCAAATCAACAAAATCCTCTTCGCTCACAGCACAACATATCTCTTCAAAAAATGACAATGCCTCATGTCAATACTGGAAAGAACATTTTCAACAACTGCTCAACCATGAATCCACAGTGAAAGCTGATACTCTCCAGGCTGCTTTCCTGGTACTCTCTGGCAGTAACCATAGGCAATTCAATCCAATATCCATGAGAGACCTGCAAGAATCAAACAGATGCCAAGTAACAAAGCCTGTGGCCCAGTGAGATTTCAACTGAGGTTTCAAAGGCTGATGGGCTTTTGTTTATATTGTGACTCCATGCACTCATCCTTCAGGTGTGGGAGAAAGAAGAATTACCTCACCTATTTCAGGCATGGAAATTACAACACACTTTGAGAAGATATATAAATCATACTGTGGAGATGACTCAGATGTTTTCCTCCTGACCTCAGCAGAAACAATTTGGGGAGTATTCTCATGAATCAGCCATTTCCTGTGGATGATGAAATCCACCCAAAGACACTGTAAGAATTTAGACTTGCCAGAGGAACCTCTGACATAGTCATGTTGACAGACAAATCCAATAAGAGTGTAAATAAAAACAAGGTAAGCTTCATTGCATTCATTGATTTGAAAAGAAGCATTTGTCTCAGTAAAACACCAGGCTCTGTTGACTGGACAGATGGTTAATGATACAGAGGGATGCCAGCATCATGGTTTCAATTCCCACACTGGCTGAGGTGACCATGAAAGGCTTTCCTCCTCAATCTCTCCCCTTTCCTGAGGCATGGCAACCCTTAGGTTAAACCATGACCAACTATCTCTCTGTAACGACAGCTTGGGTCTATGGTTCCTTTACTTACCGGAGGATCACAAAAAGCTAGATGCAGGTTCAGCAGGTGATGGTGAAGGCAAATGAAATGTTGGCATTGATTTCAACTGGAAGGGAGAACAAAAATAGGGAAGTCTTGCTAAAACTATGCAAGACATTAGTAAGACCACACCTGAAATACTTTGAACAGTTTTGGTCCCTTTATGTAAGGAATGATATAGTGGCATTGAAGGCATTTCAGAGAAGGTTCACTAGATTGATTTGAGTCACAGAGGGATTAATTTGACGAGAGGTGAAGTAGTGCTTGTACTAATCGGAGTTTTGAAGATCGGGAGATGACCTGAAGGGGAATTAGCTCAAATGATAAAGCACTTTCAAGGGTTCAGAAAAGATTTACAAGCATGTTGCCAGAGTTGGGAGGGTTTAACCTATAGGGAGAGTCGGAATAGGCTAGGGCTATTTTCCTTGTTAAGGAGGTTAAGGGGTGAACTTATAGAAGTTTATAAAGTTATGAGGGGCATGGATAGGTGAATAACCAAGGTCTTTTCCTCAGGAAAGGGGTTTCCAAAACTAGAGGCCATAGGTTTAAGGTGAGAGGGGAAAGGTTTAAGAGGGGAAAGATTTCAAAGGGACCTAAGGGGGCATTCCATGTGTGGAACAAGGTGCCAGATAAAGTTATGGAGGCTGGTACAATGACAACATTTAAAAGGCATCTGGATGGGTATATGAATAGGAAACGTTTAGCGAGATATAGGCCAAATGCTGGCAAATGGGATCAGAGTTATCTAGGGTATCTGGTCAGCATGGACGTGTTGGACTGGAGGGCCTAATTCCATGCTGTACATCTCTATGACTCTATTACTTGTTTTGCATATGAGAGGTAGTCAAATCAATGCTTGTATTCTCCACTTACAGTTGAATACATGGCTAAAGAGCTTGTATGTGGGGGGGGGTTCAGGTATCTGGATCATTGGGATCTCTTCCTTACATCAGTAGTAGGGATATTATTGGAGAAGATTCTTAGGGAGAGGATTTACTTGTATTTGGAGAAAGATATTGGGGATGGTCAACATTGCTTTAAGTAGGGGAAATTTAGTCTCCCAAAGTGGATTGAGTTTTTTGAGAAAATGATGAAGATGGTTAAAGAGTGTAAGGAAGTGGATGTTGGCTACCTGAACTTTACCAAAACCTTTAAAGACGTCCCACATGATAGGCTGGTCCAGAAAATCAAATCACTTGTAATCCATGGCAAGTTGGATACAAAATTGGCTTGGTCATAGCAGACAGAGGGTAATTGTGGAGGGATGCTTTTCTGACAGGAGGTCTGTGACCAGTGGTATTCTGCAAGGCTCAGTGCTGGCACCTCTGTTGTTTGTAATATATATAAATGGTTTGGTTGAAAATGTTGGGGGACTGATTAATAAGTTTGCAGATGGCACAAAAATTGGTGGAGTTGTGGATAATGCAGAACAATATCAAAGGATGCAGTAGGATATTGATCAGCTGGAAAGTTGGGTGGAGAAATGGCAGATAGAGTTTAATTTGGACAAGTGTGAAGTGATGTATTTTGGGAGATCAAATATAAGAGGAAAGTATACAGCAAATTACTGGACCCTTAAGAACACTGATATGCAGAGGGATATTGAGCTCCAAGTCCATAGCTCCCTGAAAATGGCAAAACAAGTGGATAAGATTGTAAAGAAGGCATACGGTATATTTGCTTTCATTGGTTGGGGGGTTGAGTATAAAAGCTGACAAGTCATGTTGCAACTTCACAAGATTTTGGTCAGGCTAAATGTCCATCTCCATCAATGGTTGGACCATCTCCGACACCTTTCCTCCCTTCCTCGACCTTTCCGTCTCCATCAACGATGACCGACTCAACACTGACATTTTCTACAAACCCACTGACTCCCACAGCTACCTGGATTACACCTCCTCCCACCCTGCCTCCTGTAAAAATGCTATCCTTTATTCCAATTCTTCTGCCTCCGCTGCATCTGCTCCCAGGAGGACCAGTTCCACCACAGAACACATCAGATGGCCTCCTTCTTTGAAGACTGCAATTTCCCCTCATACGTGGTTGATGACGCCTCCAGCGCAGCTCATCCACGTCCCCCACCTCGGCTCTCAAACCCCATCCCTCCAATCGCATCAAGGACAGAACGCCCCTGGTCCTCACCATACACCCCACTAACCTCCATATTCATCTCATCATCCTCCGCCATTTCTACCACCTACAACGGACCCCACCACCAGAGGTATATTTCCCTCCCCACCACTATCTGCTTTCCATAAAGACCGTTCCCTCTGCGACTACCTCATCAGGTCCACGCCCACCAACAACCTACCATCCCCTCCTGGCACCTTCCCCTGCCACTGCAAAATTTGTGCCCACACCTCCCCCCTCACCTCTGTCTAAGTCCCCAAAGGAGCCTTCCATATCCATTAAACATTCACCTGCACATCCACACATGTCATTTACTGTATCTGTTGCTCTTGATGTGGTCTCCTCTACATTAGGGAGACAGGAAGCCTACTCACAGAGCACTTCAAAGAACATCTCTGGGACATCTGCACCAATCAACCCCACCACCCAGTGGCCGAATATTCCGACTCCCCCTCCCACTCTCCCGAGGATGTGCAGATCCAGGGCCTCCTCCATCGCCACTCCCTTACCACCCAATGCCTGGAGGAAGACCACCTCATCTTCCTCCTCGGGAGCCTACAACTCCATGGCATCAATGTGGATTTCACCAGTTTCCTCATTTCCCCTCCCCCCACCTTACCTTCCAGCTCAGCACCGCTCTCATGACCTGTCCCATCTGTCTATCTTTCTTCCCACCTATCCCTTCCACCCTCCTCTCTGACCTATCACCTTTACCCCCACCTCCATCCACCTATTGCACTCTCAACTACCTTACCCCCAGCTGCACTCCCCTCCCATTCATGTCTCCACCCCCGAGACTCCCAGCTTCATTCCCGATGAAGGGCGTTTGCCCGAAATGTTGATTCTCCTGCTTCTCCGATGCTGCCTGACCTGCTGTGCATTTCCAGCACCCACGCGCTTGACTCTAAATTTGGAGTACTGTATGCAGTTTTGTTTGCCGCATTTTAGAAAAGATATGGAAGCTTTGGAGAGGATGCAACAGAGGTTTACCAGGATGTTGCCTGGATTGGGATTTATTAGCTATTAGGAGAGGTTGGATGAACTTGGATTGTTTCCGCTCGAGCACTGGAGGCTGAGGAGTGACTTGAGAGAAGTATGTAAAATTATGGGAGGCCTGGAAAGGGTGGGTAGTTGGAGTCTCTTTGCCTGGGTGGAAATGTCAATTACTAAAGGCGTGAGACGGGGAAAATTTAAAGGAGATGTGCAAGGGAGATTTTCATACACAGACAGTAGCAGTAACCTGGAACGTACTGCCCGGCAGGTGGAAGAAGGAGATACAATAACAATGTTTAAGAGGCATTTAGACAGACACATGAACAATGCAGGGAATAGAGGGATACGAACCACGTGCAGACAAATACAATTAATTTAGAATGGCATCATGGTCAGCCCACAAGGCCTTTTGCTGTGCTGTACTGTCCTATTTTCTTTGACATTTGAAACATTTCAGATTCTTAGGAGCTTAACAATGTAGAAACTGCAGAGTTGTTCCCCTTGTTTGACAGTCGAGCATCAGAGGGCATGATCTCAGAGTAACGGGTAACCTTCCAGGGAGAAGGAGAGCTTTGTTTTTCAGAGGATGATGAATCTGTAGAATGATTTACCACAGAGATTCTGGGTTGTTAAGTGTCTTCAAAACTGAGATGGACAGATATTTAATCAGTAAGGGAATTAAGAGTTATTGCGGTTCGGCAGGAATGTGGGGTTGAGGATTATCAGACTAAACATGATCTCATTGAATGGTGGAGCAAACTCAATAGGTTCTCCAATGATCAGTTTGAGTGCCATTCAAACTCAGCTCTCTGTCATCCTTTGTTCATACATCAGCAAAAGAGCTGAAATCCAAATTTGACTTTAGAGTCTCTGTCTTTAGCTTCAAGACAGTATTTAACTAGGTGTGGCTTCAAGGAGTCCAAAACCTGCTGAAGTCAAAGGTAATCCAATAGATAATTCTCTGCTGGTTAGAAATACATCTAACGTAGTTAAAGATGGCTATTATTGTCAGAGGTCAATCCTTTCATTCCCAGCACATCACTACAGGGGTTCCTCAGGATAATGTCCTCGGCCCAACCATACCAGGTGTTTTATCAATGACCAATCCTCCATCCTCAGATCAGAATTGGATTTATTCATCAGAGACTGCCCAATGTTTGGCATCTTTTGCAACACATCAGATACTGAAGCCATCAGTGCCCTACACACACAAAGATCTGGCTAACATCCTGGTATGGGCTAATAAGTGGCAAATAACATTCATGCCACATAACTGCAAGGCAATGACCACCTCAACAAAAAATAATCTATCTTCCTTAATGCTCAAAACATTTCCATCACTGAATCCCCCACTATTAGTCTCTTGGGCGTTACCATTGACTAGAAACTGAATTGGACCAACCATGTGAATAACATGGCTACAAGAGCAGGTCAGAGGTTATGAATTCTATGATGAATAATTCTCCTCATGGTTCCCAAAAGCCTGTCCAATGTCAGCAAGGCACAGATGGAATACTCTCCAATTGCTTGGGTGAGTGGAACCCCAACAATACTTAAGAAGCTCAACACCATAGAGAATGAAACTGTCTGCTTGGTACCCCATCCACCATCTTCAACATTCACTGTATACACCACCAATGTGCTGATGCAGTAATGCATACCAGAACAGAGAAGATGGTAAAAGAGGGGGAGGTGTGGCATTGTTGGTCAAGGACAATATTACAGTTGCGGAAAGGATGTTTGGGGATCGTCAACTGGGGTAGTATGGGCTGAAGTTAGAAACAGGAAAGGAGAGGTCACCCTGTTGGGAGTTTTCTATAGGCCTCCGAATAGTTCCAGAGATGTAGAGGAAAGGATAGCAAAAATGATTCTCGATAGGAGTGAGAGAGACAGGGTAGTTGTCTTGGGGGACTTCAACTTTCCAAATATTGACTGGGAACACTATACTATGAGTACTATAGATGGGTCAGTTTTTGTCCAGTGTGTGCGGGAGGGCTTCCTGACACAGTATGTAGACAGGCCAACAAGGGGCGAAGCCGCATTAGATTTGGTACTGGATAATGAGCCTGGCCAGGTGTTAGACTTGGAATTAGGTGAGTACTTTGGTGATAGCGATCACAATTCTGTTATGTTTACTTTAGTGATAGAAAGGGATAGGTGTATACCACTGGGCAAGAATTACAGCTGGGGAAAAGGCAATTACGATGTGATTAGGCAAGATTTAGGAAGCATAGGATGGCGATTGAAACTGCAGGGGATAGGCGCATTAGAAATGTGGAGCTTATTCAAGGAAAAGCTACTGTGTGTCCTAGATAAGTATGTACCTGTCAGGCAAGGAGGAAGCTGTAGAGCGCGGGAGCCGTGGTTTACGAAGGAAGTGGAATCTCTGG
>NC_057718.1:48920289-48965877 GCF_004010195.1 Chiloscyllium plagiosum
GTTTAATGCGGACAAGTGTGAGGTGATTCACTTTGGTCGGAGTAACTGGAATGCAAAGTACTGGGCTAATGGTAAGATTCTTGGTAGTGTAGATAAGCAGAGAGATCTCGGTGTCCAGGTACACAGATCGTTGAAAGTTGCTATCCAGGTTGACAGGGTTGTTAAGAAGGCATACAGTGTTTTAGCTTTTATTAATAGAGGGATCGAGTTCTGGAACCATGAGGTTATGTTACAGCTGTCCAAAACGCTAGTGCGGCTGCACTTGGTGTATTGTGTACAGTTCTGGTCACCGCATTATAAGAAGGATGTGGAAGCTTTGGAAAGGGTGCAGAGGAGATTTACTAGGATGTTGCCTGGTATGGAGGGAAGGTCTTACGAGGAAAGGCTGAGGGACTTGAGGCTGTTTTCATTAGAGAGAAGAAAATTGAGAGGTGACTTAATAGAGACATATAAGATAATCAGAGGGTTAGATAGGGTGGACAGGGAGAGCCTTTTTCCAAGAATGATGACGGCGAGCATGAGGGGGCATAGCTTTAAATTGAGGGGTGATAGAAATGTCAGAGCTAGTTTCTTTACTCAGAGAATAGTAAGGGTATAGAATGCTTTGCCTGCAATGGTAGTAGATTCGCCAACTTTAAATACATTTAAGTTGTCATTGGACAAGCATATGGACATACATGGAGGTAGGTTAGATGGGCTTCAGATTGGTATGACAGGTCGGCACAACATCGAGGGCCGAAGGGCCTGTACTGCGCTGTAATGTTCTATGTTCTATCTACATTGCAGTAACTCATCAAAGCTCTTTCAACAGTTCTTTCCAAATCTGCAGCTTCTACCACCTAGGAGGATATTGGCAGCAAATGCATGGAAATACTGTTACTTGCATCAGTTCTCCTCCAAGCCATATGCCACCATGATTTGGATTTGCATCCTTATTTCTTCACTGTTGCTGGATCACCATGAAATGTAGAGATTCGGAAAGACAGCTCACCACCACCATCAGTTTACCATCACAAGCCTATGTGATAACCCCCCCATTACTATTTACTGTCTATCTGATAGTGGGAATTCACCTCAAAGAGCATCTGCCCTCTGGTGTCAGTATTAACTACTGCCTGAATGGAAAACTCTTTAACCTCAGTTTCCTCAGTGCCAAAACAAAATCGTCCACTGCAGACAAATTTGATCTGCGGTTTTCCATGTTGATCATAAAGTCATTGTTCTCTCTGAATCAGGTTTACAAATTACACTTGCGTTTTTTTCAAGAAATACAAACTGCTCTTCAACATTGTCAAAACAAAACTCATACCAACCCCACTCCTGGTCAGTCAAATATTCCATTCCCATATATGTTGATGGAAAGGCTCTGGAATATGTTAAGCATTTCCCATATCTCGGTAAATCATTTCTTTCAAAAGGCCACAGTTGGTAAGGAGATCCAACAGCAGGTCATCGGCATGAGTTCAGCATTCCACAGTCTCGTGTGCAGAGTCATTGATGTACTGCTGGGGTGTAGTGAGATTTAGGATCTGGATCAGCGACATATAAGAGTGTCAGAGAATTTCCATTAGCACAGCCTCAACCTCATTCTTCAACTTTAATAGGAGATTCATTGAAAAAGTGCTAGTGTCCCTTTTCAAGTTAGTTCCACAAGCATTCAGACAGAACTCCTGAAAATTTATTTTTTTGGTGGTCAATTTGGATGTTTGGAAACTTCTTGCCCACCTTGTCCTGTTTTTTTTCCAACTCTAAATGGCCAGTGTGCTGGGGAAGGACAAAGAAAACCCTTCGAAATTATTCTGAAGGTGTCCTTGAAATGTGGCAACTGACAGTGAATAATTTGGAGGATTTTCCTATTAATTGTTCAAAGTGGTGACAACTTGTCCACCAAACTGATTGTGCTTTGAATCACAATGTCTTAACGATAAGGCTGAATAACAACAATGAGTGGACATTATCCTCAAATCAAGAGACAACCTCAACAATAACTTAAAACATAAATAAACTTCTTAACAGAATTTTAATATAATTTAGAATTTATATACATCAACAATGTTCCTTTATACAAAACAATTACACGCCCCTTTGGTTATGGTTTATATCTTCATAGTCAACCTGGTCTATTGCATTTAACACTATCTACAATAGCTACAACAAGATAGCCATCTAGTGGCAGTAAAAGACAACTACAATTTAACAGAATCAAACAAGTCTCTGAATGATGAATTCATACGCAGCTACTAACACTTAATAACTCTAGCAACAGCAAGGAAATAATATTTTTTTATAATTTGTTTATGCAAAAGAAGGCTTTGATAATACATTGTGATGATATTTTTACTTCATTATGTTCATGAATGCTTCTGTCAATGCTTATTTTCAACAATAAGTTAGAATGTAAGAAAATAGGAGCTGGAGTAATCCATTTTGGTCCTTTCATCTGTTCTGCCACTTAATTATAGGATGGCTAGTTATAGGATGATCTTGTATGTTAACTATGTTTTTCTACACTATCTCCAATTCCTTTGATTCTCTTAGTGTCCAAAAATCCAAAAAATGTCAATGTTTTCACCTTATCTATGGTGTTTTAATTCGTTTCACTGCTGATTGTTATTACTAGCAAAGGATCTGAATGTTATTATATTCCACAGTAGAAATTCATACAGAAAGATGAAAGGCTATGATTTTATCAGTGCTTGCTAAGCAAACATTTCTTCAGTTATTGGGATATTTTAGAGTTAAGATGCAGATCACATCATTTGAGGTAATAGTTCTTGAAAAGACATGTGAACATATGAATTATGACTTTGAGCAGGCTTCTCAATGCTTCAAGCTTGCTCCCTCATTCAATAAAATTATGGTTGATCTGATTCTTTCATACTCACACTGAAAATGATAACCTTTGATAACAGTGTAATAAAAAAAAAGATTTTTAACAGATTCCTATTTGAACCCAAAAATGATCTGCTTATTGTAAAACAAAGCTTATTTCTAAAATGAAGTAGCAAAATTGATTACCAACGACTGGTTAATAGTCCAGAATTAGAAATATAATGCACTTTTAATCCCAAAACAAATATATACATATAGTACAAAATACAAAACAACTCTGCAGAGATCACATTTCAGAAAAGGCAAAACTAAAATATATCTTTATTAGCTAAAAGTCTGACAAATAAAACATAATATTTGATGACTTCTCACATTCCACCATGTTTCTTGCCGATGAAATAAAATAGCTGACAGTCAAAGAATGATGGAAGAGTTTCCAAGACATCTTCAGCTCAAATGGAAATCAGACTGGTTCCAAGTCTTTGGAAAGCAGTTCAACACTTTCAGGCTTTACAAAATAGCTAAGATACCAAGATGTGGTGATTCTCAAATGCTTCACCCAAGGGACAATTTCAGGAGGGAGAGCTTTGCTGTTTATGCAAGTTTTAGTGGGTTTTCTCTCCAAAACCAGAAAAGATTGCCAGGCAACCACCAACTCATGGCTCATTATCTCTTCTAAGCAGGTTTTCCATTATTTAAATGCAATAAGTTCTAACTCTTAACTCCTTAAAAGATTTACTTAGCTGTTTTCACAAAGTCATCAGGTGGCTTACAGCCAAATCAAATTGTTGACCCCATTCCCTGGTAAACTCTGTCTAATCCAGAAAGTGTACAAACAACTTGATATCTTCCAGTCTATAATCACCCAGTCTATAAATATAGATATGTAATTTTAGAATAGCCATAATATTATTTATGCGTATACTTAAGTTAATTCATAGACAACCTTTTGTGTAGAAACGTTCAATAAAAGATAGCCTTGCATTTATGTGGTGCCTCTTGTGCACTTTAGGGTGACCCCAAATGCTTGCAGCTGTTGGAATGTGGACCATGGAAAAAGTGTTCATGTTTTTGTTCTACTCTGAGATTTCCTAACAACATGGAATAAAACAGATGTAAGAATAAAAAGCATTACATAAAGATGGAAGCCCAATTTTTTTCTGCACTCCCTGACCTTGGTTCCCTTCCAAATGACATTTGAGTCTTTGGCTTTCTTTCAGACCTGCTGTATGGAGCTGTCATTTTGCCACATTGTAAGTAATCATAGAGATTCTTGCATGTGCAGTCTATGAGGATAACTGACTAAAATGAAATAAAATCATTTCCAGTGGATGCTAAGTAATCCCACTCCGAAAGACAGATTCATCTTTGGGGAATTTGCTGTAAATGTAGTAAAAGTGTTCAATTGTTAAAGAGGTTTTAGATACAGTCACTTTCACTTCAGTGAAAACTATTAATTGAACACAGATTCAAACAGCCAAAATCACCATTTACTGTGTCTATTTTATTTAATATAATTGAATAGGATATTTGTTTTGACCTTGTTGCTCATTGTCAGTTCAGCTCCGACAGAAACTATACGAATTTGATGAGTTTTTCAAGCTAATAAAATAAAAAAATAAGAAAGTTGTGGAATTATATAGCACTTTTCATGACCGCCAAATGTCTCAAAGCACTTTCTACTGCCAATGAACGACATTTTTGAAGTGTAGCCATTATTGTAATATATAAAATACAGCAGCCAATTTTACACATGGCAAGGTCTCACAAACCAAAATGTGATAATTTATTATATTTTCTATATATTGGGCACCAGTTTAGCATCTCATCTAAGAGACAGCATTAGTTGGTATCAAGTGATACCAATTAATACACAATACAAACACATAGAATATACTTAGAAATTATTCCACCACAGACTCCTATTACAACTTTGGCTCAATAGCTAAAGGCAACATCTAGTGAGAACTGAAAGGGTAGAGCAGGGCAGTTTTTGTTCCACGCTGTTACAGCACAGTAACAACAAGCCTTAACAAATCACCCTCACCGTCATTGGATTCTCAACATAGTTCTCAACATTATTAGATTAGATTAGATTAGATTACATACAGTGTGGAAACAGGCCCTTCGGCCCAACAAGTCCACACCGCCCCGCCGAAGCGCAACCCACCCATACCCCTACCCCTTACCTAACACAACGGGCAATTTAGCCTGGCCAATTCTCCTGACCTGCACATCTTTGGACTGTGGGAGGAAACCGGAGCACCCGGAGGAAACCCACGCAGACACGGGGAGAACGTGCAAACTCCACACAGTCAGTCGCCTGAGTCGGGAATTGAACCCGGGTCTCTGGCGCTGTGAGGCAGCAGTGCTAACCACTGGGCCACCGTGCCGCCCAGTGTTGCCTAATTGTTCCTTTATGATCTTGGACATCAAGTTTATAACAACCAAACATTACCAATTTATTATTAATTATGTAACTTCAGCAGGTCACAAATAAACAACAAGGTAATCTAATTAATATCTACAATCTAAGCCCAATCATCTTTGACCATAAATGCCCACTCACACACCAAAAGTGGTAAGGGATAAATTGAAAGAAGATTAAATAATTGTAATTTTCTGGTTTAATAAACAGTTTCAAATGATGGCTATTGGGCTTTTCTGAAATCCTTGGACAAAGATGTGTTCATAAACATGTAGAACTGGATATGTTGCTTGAAATTCAAAGTCACTGGTTAATGCAAACTGTTTCAGCAGAATGTGAGAAAAATATACTTATTACTTACAGATTGGGATTCTTTTTCAAGAACATTCAACAATTCTATAACTGGAGAGACACTAGAAAGTGTGTAAAACAAACAGAATAGTCTTTCGAATCTTCCAAAAATGCACTGTCTCTTGTAAGAACCCTGTTATATCCACTTTTGTCTTTGTTTTCTCTTTTCAATTAACATCCTCTGTAGTTGGCTGGCTAGCACAGGTTCTCCTTTGATTGACTCACCTTTGGAATTCAGCTCTTTTGTCCATACTTGACCTAAGGCTGTAATGAGGTTGGGAGCTGAGTGGCCCTGGCAGAATCTAAACTGGGTGTAACTGAGCAGGTCATTGCTGAATTGGTGCTGCCTTGATAGCACTATTGACGACACTTTCCATTACTTTACTGATGCTGGAGAATAGACTGGTGAGGTGGTAATTGGCCAGATTGAATTTGTCCTGCTTTTTGTGTGCAGGACATACCTGGGCAGGTTTCCACATTCTGGGTAGATGCCAATGTTTTAGGGAAGTGCATGTGTCTTGTCTAACTGGCAGCCATTATTCATTCACCCTCATTCACCCTGGAGGAGGCTGCTAATCTGATTCTGACTCAGGACTCAGGAGTATTATTAGACCTCATGGCTGTTTACCTCCACTGCAATGAGAAAAATAAAAGAAAAATACTGATGGTCCCTCCAACATATCTAGCTTAACTGATTTTATCTGTTAACATCACCTCCAATACCTCATAAATTAGGGACAGGAAAAATCTGCCACAGCTTCTGCTCTCAATCCACTCAGGACTCAGGAATGGGCAGGGTTTTGGGCAGAAATACATTTTTGAGGCAGATTGCCAATTTATGAGCTTAAGACATAAATCAGTCCATACACTTTGGAGGAGGGCAGGCAGGCCCATACACCAATGTCAACAGCATCCTGTGTCTCCAGTACCAGCAGTCTTCAATCCAGGAAGGGATGCAAGAAGCAGGGGGATGGTATATGCAAGGTACAGCACGGCCCTATGGTTCAACAAGGTTCCCATCCAGGTAGTCAAGGAATGGCAAGAGTTGTTGTTCCCACTAAAAGGGTGAGACTGTTGCGCCTGACTCAGGAAAGCTGGAGAGTGGTTACAGCAGAGGTAAACAATCATGAGGGTCAATAGTTTGCGTCCCAGGTTGGAAGTAGATCAGTGCACGGCCAAGGCTGAGTCTGAATAAGGATCAGCTCAGTGTGGTTGTCTGGTGGACAACACACTTATAGAGTAACAAGCCATCATTTTGGACATGAGCGCTATACAGCACAACAGTTTTGGAGGGGGGGGGGGATGGTAGGGCGAAAGGGGTAGGCCTATAGAGTCCTCTACAAATGTCCCTCAGAGTCTAACAGACAAGGACGTGCCATTGCACTGGGTGGGAGTAGGTGATGTAGCCGGCCACTGCAGTCTCCTTCTGAACAAGAGGTCCTTAGCCCAGTGTTCCAAATGCTTTTGGTGTACAGTAAATGAATATGGCGGAGGATTTTGTGAAAGGACCCCCTTTGCTTGCTGGAGCCCTCCCAGCCCCACGTACCTAGCTGGCAGACTGTCAGGACTATTAAGCTCGGCAGTTTGCCTCCATCACCACTAGAGTACTGCGAAGTACATTGGAAAATGCACTTAGGCACAGCAGGGTAGCACAGGTTCAAACCTTTGGTGTTCATGTTTTTGGTGGATTGGCTGTGTCTCTGGTTTAATATTCATGTGTGAGGATTTGCTCTACTGTTTTTATAGAGAGACGGTATTGAGGGAAATGGTGAATTTATGAACAGACATGCCAAAATCAGTCAAGAGGTATAGGCTTATACAATGAAAAGGGGTGCTTCCTTTTTTAAAAGTGTGTGTTCATATTCTAAACTCTATCCAAGTCATGCCTGAGTGACTGATAGTGTTTATCTCCTGAAGCAACAAGTATGCGTACTGCTTTATATGTAGAATGATATAATGGTTAGAAGGATGTTTTTAAACTCTCTGCAGCCGGTGTAGTTGAATCGATTTAACTCTAATGGAATTCAAGAATCAAAGATCTCAGGATTATAAAACCGACGTGTTTAACTTGATGGAACGCCTTTTGTATTTCTATTAAGGAAAGAATAGAATGTGTGCTTCAGAATGATGTCCTTTAATCTTGTTGCAGGCTGGCAGCTAGTGAAACAATACTCTTGGTAAAGCAGGACTGTGTTTTTTCGAAGCATGTGCTCAATGCATCAATATTCACCTCTTCTGTGGAGCTGAGGGTTGCTGATTTAATGCAAATAATTAAGGAATAGTGAACAATAGTCATTTGCAAACAGTGGCTGGTACAAAGGATAACACCTTCTCTCCTGAGGCGAGGTGTCATGGTGGGCCTGAAATGCAGAAGAGACTTCCACTTGGAGATGGCTCATGTTTGTTTTTGCACAATAATACTCTTATTACATCTATGTGCATGAGTAAAATATCAAATTCTGCTGGTGGGCAGGAAGGACCTTCTGGACTTTCTGTGTTCCTATTTCTGGGTGCCATATTTCTGAGCAGCAAATCAATGTTTGGAATATGGGACAATTGAAGTCATATACGTCCTTACCACATCCCCCACCCAACTCTGGAGGTGTCAGAGTAGAGTGACCAGCCCCTTGGATTAGCACAAGCAAAAGGCCACCTTATTCCTTGGGAGTAATTACAAGTGGCTATCCCGCCTAATGAAGGCAGGAGAGGTGGACGTGGCTGAAACAGTCAATGAGCTACCGGGACACATGGCAGGATGCAATACTGCAAGGGGACAAATGATCTCTTGCTATCTGTCAAAGCACGTTCCACTATCTACTAAATCATTCATGACCCTGTAACTATATCCTACCATTGCCATTGTACAGAACGGTCACACACAACAGACACTGTGACAGACATCTTTGTCACATGCCTCAGTCTACTTAGAAACTCTTACTTTATTGCACTATTCCATGTTGGACTTAGTGATATAACGTTGCACACCTCTGCCATGCTTCACTTCAAACAGAAAGGGGCACTGCAGAATACAACAGCTTATACAATATCAGCTCACTGACTCTTCCTCACAACCAGGTGAACTGACATGTCACATACCTTCTCACTAAAGGACTGAATGGATAAAGGTGTCATGTGAAAAGGTTGCTTGAGAATTGAAACCACACGGCAAATATCATACACACATCATATGAAGCTTCATTGAAATTCAGACACTTCACCTCTTTTACCAGATGATGCAACTACCTCAACTATGCTGGCCAAGATACCGGGCGCCATCCCTGAACTGCAGCTGCTGACCATGTGTGAGGAGTCCGTTATTCGACTGGCATCAGAAAATGGAGAGTGTGCCTGAACACAAGGAAAGATGGGATTGACCAGCCATTTGATAGGAAAACCTCTGAGCAGCTTCTCACATCTGCTCATCAAGCACCAGAGCTTAATGCAACCTTTAGTAAGGACAGTGCACCATGATGCCAACTTGGGTTAATGTTTACCTATGTCGCCTCTAGATCACAACTACTGAACTGTCAAGGACGATTAAGAGCCCCATCTCTCAGATCTCTGCCTCCCTCCCAGACCCAACCAGAAGAACTCTGAGGACAAGCAACTGGGAATTTCTCAGAAGGCTCACTCAACCCAAAACTTTAACTCTCCACAGATGAGTTTTTGCACCAATTTCTGTTTTTATTTCTGTTTTAACTAAGAATCTGTCATATATGCTTGAACTGGAATCACATAGATCGTCTTGGGAAAACATTTGTGAGACAAATAATTCAACAACTTCCATGAGTTTTGCTGGTGTTACCTTACAAATCACCACATATTTCTGTTCTTACTGCTTGAACTTATTGTCATAAATATTACAGGTACACAATCCTTTATCCGAAATTCTGAAATCCGAAAAGCTCCAAAATCTGAAGTTCCTTTTGTGAAGTTTTTTCTGTATTGCAAATTTGGTATGCAAACAGGTGACCTAACATCACACCCACTTGACCCATATCACTCAGATGCGATGTGGCCCAGCACTGGCAGGCTGTGTCTCAATGCTCATACTAGTCACACCATGGGTCTGCTGTTCGGTAAGATTTTTTAATTTTACTGTGGAAATGTCATTTATTCTGAAATCCAAAAAATTCCAAAATTCGAAAAACAACTGGCCCCAAGGATTTTGGATGAAGGATTGTGTACCTGTCTAATTTTAGAGCTGGTAAGATAATTATTTATTAACATGCAGGACAATATGTTACCAGATGATGGCACTATAATACAGAAACAAGGCTTTCATACTGGACACTGCAGTGTTGAGGATCTGTTCATTGACAGCAACTGCAGAAAGGTTATGGTATGGAAGAAGTCTAAAGGAAGCTATCTAGCCAAACTCATCTTCTAACTCTTTGTCTTGTAGGATACAGCTCTTCAAGTGCATATTCAAGCATATTTTTAACATACTTGTGTGATGAACGTTTCTTCCTCTACCACCATGTAAGGCAGTACATTTTTTCTTATCACTCATTTTATTCGTTCTGCCAATTACTTTAAAGTTATGCCCCGTCAGTTTTTGAATTGTGTAAGAGAAATAGACGCTTCTTATTCACTCTATCATGGTTCCTCTAATTTTATGCACCCCATAAAATCCTACTCTATTAACCCCCTCTATTTGAAATAAAACAGCTGCAGCCTGCATAAGCCTTCCTTATAGCTCAAATATTTAAACTGTGGCAACATATACATCGACTTGCATCCTACCTAGTACTTATACAGCTCTTGCAAAATTGAGGACTAAATTACAAATAGCTTGTTACTTTAGGGCCCATAATTTTAAGATTTTTCTGTTTTTTGCTTATGAGAAAATAATGCAAACAATTACACCTTCTAAAATGAAATGAGCAATTTTAACCAAGTGTACTGGATAGAAATTGGGCAATGAGGAATTTAGTTATTTTGATGAGGTCTCAAACAGATGATTGTCTGGCTCTAAGCTCTATTTCTTGTCCAGCAAGTTATGTTAAAGTTGACCATAAGTAACACGGCAGACAAGCAGGAGGCTGGAAGAACACAGCAAGCCAGGCAGCATCAGGAGGTGGAGAAGTTAATGTTTTGGATATAACCCTTCTTCAGGACTCGGGGGTGGAGGCGATGGGAGTAGATAAAGGGGAGGTAGAGGAGGGTTTGGGTGGAGGGGTGGTGAGGCAAGGAGAACACAGGCGGAGGGTACAACCTGGTTGGATTATGGGAGGAATTAATCCGATTGGTAGCTGGAAGGAAACTTTTCTCATTCCTGAGAAGGGCTTATGCCCGAAACGTCGATTCTCCTGTTCCCTGGATGCTGCCTGACCTGCTGCGCTTTTCCAGCAACACATTTCCAGCTCTGATCTCCAGCATCTGCAGACCTCACTTTCTCCTCCAGCTGGAAGGAAGGGTCAGTCAGAAGAATGGAAGGGAGGGGGAGGAGGAGGGGCTGGGAAGGGAGTTGGGGGATGAGAAGGAAGGTTATTTGAAATTGAAGAACTCAATGTTGAGTCCTCTGGGCTTCCCAGGCAGAAGATGAGGTATTGCTCCTCCAATTTGCGGTCTGATTCACTGTGACAATGGAGGAGACTGAGGATGATCATGTCAGAAAGGGAGTGGGAAGAGGAATTAAAATGGGCGTTTACTGGGAGATCCGGTCAGCCCTTGTGGGCCCGGCTGAGATGCGCAGTGAAATATGCCCTTAGTTTACATTTGGTCTCATTAATGTCGAGAAGACCACATTGGGAGCATCAGATATAGTAATCTAGGTTGGAAGAGAGGCAGGTGAACCTCTGTCTCATCTGGAAGGACTGTTGGAACTCTGGATGGAGGTGAAGGATGTGGTGTATCGGCAGGTTTTGCATCTTTTCTGATTGCAGGGGAAGATACCTGGGGTTTTGGGGGTAAGGGGGTGGTTTGTGGAGAGAGTGGTGGGAACTAAGGATTGGCCAAAGGGAACAGTCCTTGTGTAAGGAAGAGAGAGGTGGGGAGGGGAAGTTGTTCTTGGTGGTGGGGTCTAGTTGGAGTTGGCAGAAGTGGTTGAGGATGATACATTGGACATGGAGACTGGTGAGGTGGAAGGTGAGGACAAGAAGGAACCCTGTCTTTCTTACATTTAGAGGGAGGGTTTAGAGCAGTGAATGGATGTGGTGCAATGGAGGGCTGTCTGGTTGACAGAGAGGGGTAAAGCATGTTGTTCAAAATAGGTGGACATCTGGGACGCTTGGGAGTGGAATATCTCCTTATCCGAGCAAATGCAACAGAGATGGAGGAATTGGAAAAATAGGATGGAGCTCTTGCAGGACACTGGGTGGGAGGAGGTGTAGTCCAGGTAGTTATGGGATTCTCTGGATTTATAGTAAATGTCCATCCATCAAGCCTGAAACATTGACTTCTCCAACTCCTGATGCTGTCTGGCTTGCTGTGTCCTTCCAGCATCCTGCTTGTCCACTTTGGATTCCAGCATCTGCAGTCTTTTTGTCTTTAACATATATATCACCGTTCTGATGACTCCAAGAAACATGCAATGGAACCATTTTTACTTTGATGTGTAGTTGATGCATAAAGGCCTTGACCATAAAAGTCAAGGCTAACATTCTGATGCCGTACTGTGGGCGTGCTGCACTGTTGAAGGCACTGCCTTTTGGGAGTGACTTTAAATCACGAAACTGTCTGCCCTCTCAGCTAGAAATATATTGTCCTGTAGTACAATGTTGAAGGACTGGGGAGTTACTCCTGGAAAGGTGTCTAATATTTATCCTTCAATCAACATCAGAATTTGCTCTGCACACATTCGTTGTTGTGCTTCTTACATTACACCAGAATGTCTATGACTGTAAAATGCTTTGGATAGTCTGTGGACAAGGATATGCTACATTAATGCAAATTCTTCTTCCCTTTAATGAAAGGTTTGCAAGACCCAGGTAATAAAACTCTCACCACTCCATTGCTCTATGTCCAGGTTTGATGATGCTGCTCCTTTAACAAGGTTATGCTGTCCTTGGTATTTTTTTCACAGAGGTCATAAAAGCAGCGATTCCAAAAGGTCTAGGTTTGAAGGGTTGTAGGGTCAATTTGATTATAGCTAACAGATATTGCCTCAGGCAAAAGACTTCCAAATTTAAAAAAAAACTTGTACAATGAAAGGAGAGTGGCCAGTTCTCCCAGCTCAGCTTTGCTTTGGTTTGGCTTTAGCAGCCTGGCTGTTCACGAGAAGCAGTAGGTGAGTTGTGAAGCTGCTGGACCCAAAGAAGCAGGTCCATGCTGATCCTCCCCCTCTCTGACATTGCTCCTGTGAGAACCTGTGTTGGATTTTTCCTTTTTGTTGCAAAGGGGTGTTTATGGGGATTGTTGCAAGTATTTAGAACAGTGTCATTAAATTGGGATAATCAGTTGGGTTTACAGATGAGTTAAGTTATTCATACCATTAAACTGAAAACATTTAAAAAGCACATTAAAGGATGGGGGTAAATTAATTCAATCCAGTCAAGTGCCCACTTTACATTCTTTCCCCAATAATGATCTTCAATATCAAATGCATTAGCTCTAATAAATATCTTTCATTAGTGCAACATCATCATTTAGAATTCATTACTATCCTTCAAACAAATTCTGATTTTGCATTTGTGAAAAGTTACTTGGAAAGGTTGTTCTTGCACTTTTGATGATGAAAATTAGTTGAAACTTGCCCTAAATTGCATATGGATGAGGACGTGTGAATGAGCACAAAATCCCTAATGCCATGCCCAGAAATATCACTCAACGAGGAACAAGTAGGTGGCATAATATCATGTCTGTTTCAGAGGGTATTTGTATTGTACTCCTGCCAACAATATAACTGAAGCACCAATTTCATTGTAGAAATTACCAAAATAGAAGTCAAAATAACCCTCCCTTAACGACAGAGTAATTATTTGTGTAGACATAAGCAGCATTGTCTTCAGTTCTACAACTTGAGAAAAATATCGAAGCCAACCTTTTTCGCACAGTGAGTGCTAATAATCTGGAATGAACAGCATGAAAGGCTGGTGATGGCAGAATCAATTATTATTTCCAAAGGGGAATTGGGTATGCACCTATTGGGAGAAATAAAAATCCTCAGGTGGTAAGGGGAAAGGAGATCTCATTGATGATAGAAAGATAGTTTACCACAGGGTAAAAAGGAAACTCATGAGGGGGAAAGAGAAGTAAAAACAGCTCAGGTGTTATCACTACAATGAAGTAGGCCATATGAAGTCGCAGTGTTGGGTGGTTTAAAAAAAGCACTGAGAAGATGGATGTGGGAAAACAGGATAAGCCAGTGAGTTTCATTGAAGTAGTAAAGGAAAGCACAGAGGAAGCGAAAACGCTGCAACGCAATGTACAACCTGGTCAGGAATTGGTTGAGAAGAAAGTGCCAGATCTCTGTAAAGAATTCACTTGCGAGACCAAGGTTTACTCATATATGCCAGGGGAAGGAGATAAAGAAGTTATAAGTTTCAGAGACACAAGAGCATCCAGGACCACACCCTCGACTCAGTTCTCCAGCATCTGCAGTCCTCACTTTTTCCGAGATACAGGAGCATGTCAATTTTTGAACATGAGGGATGAGGAGATATGTAGTTCACAAAGACTACTGCGAGAAAGGGTTGAATTTGTTATGAGAAGAGTGGTGTTCCATTATATAAAGTAGTGGATTGGAAGAGAAATTCTTGTTTTCAGGAATCCAATTTATCTTTGGTAATAATATAGCTGGATCACAGGTGGGTGTGATGCCTCCTGAGGTTGAAAAGCCAGTGGAAAATCAGGCGGCTCAGGTATTACAGGAAGTATATCCTGGATTTTTCCTGACTCTCTGGTAATAAGGCCAAAAAGTCAGAGGTTGAAACAGGTGGAGAAATCAAAGAGTAAGGATTAGGAAGTTGAAGTTCATTTGTCAGAGACTATGTTTGATCAAATGGTTGAGAAAAATACAAGAACAGTTGGAGGACAAAGTGGATATTTTTAGTTCAGAGGAGTTAACTGAATTACAACAGAAAGATGAAAAACTAAAGCAGTTGAATAAAAAAGCGTACACAGAAGTAGAATCTGAGTGTATCCCAGAATGTTACTATTTTAAAATATGACGTCTTGATGAGGAAATGGAGACGATCCCATATTAAAATGGATGAGAAATGGGCAGAAGTTCATCAAGTTGAATTACCAGTGGGTTATAGAAAGGAGGTGTTACTGGTAGCACATGCTTATCAGTCGGAGGTCATTTGGGTGTTTGTTCAAGTCAAAATACAAAAACATTTTTCGTGGCCTAGAGTGCATGATGATGATTGCTGGATATGTCATACACGTCAGGTATTTGGAAAATCACAAGCTGCGATAAAACTGACACCCTTAATAACCATTAATGCATTTGAAGCACCTATTACAAGGGTCATAATTGTTTGGGTGGGATCCCTTCCTAAAACAAGAAAATGGGAATCAGTATTAGTTGAACGTAATGGATGCCTCAGATTTCCACGGGCTATTACATTACACAGTATCACAGCTAAAAGATTGTAGAAGAGTTGTTCAAATTTTTCACTAGATATGGACTACCCACAGAGATACAATCAGATAAAGGGTCAAATTTTACATCAAAATTATTCAAGAAGTTACGGATAGTTTAGGAATAAAACAATTCAAATCCACTGCATTCCATCCAGAATCGCAGGGAGCATTAGAACAGTGACATCAAACTTTAAAGACTATGTTAAGGGTTTATATTCAAGACTATCCAGAGAATTGGAATAAAGAAATTCCATTTGTACTATTTGCAATTATGGACGCACCAAATGAATCTATGAACTCCAGTCCATTTTAATTAGTGTTTGGGCATGAGGTGAGAGGGCCACTGAAAATAATTAAGGAAAAATTGGTGAGTCAGAATTCAGAGACTACACATTTGAACTTTGAACAAATTTTAAGGAAAGATGAATAGAGTGGGTGAGTTGGCTAGACAGCATTTAAAGGTAGCACAGCATATGATCAAACAAGAAACCAACAAGACAATGAAAATTCACAATTTTGATCGTGGAAATAAAGTATCAGTGTTCCTTCCATGGGTAGGTGAACCTTTTAAAACAAGATTTAGTGAGCCTTACCAAATCAAAAGTAAATTGACTGAGGTGAATTATTTGCTAAAAAAGCCAGATAGAAAGAGGCTTCATTCGCATGACACTTCAGAGTGTGTCATGCGAATATGCTCCGAAGGGAATTTGATAAGGAAGGAAAGTAAAAGAAGAATGTATTACTTGTTACAATACAGAGTGAAGAACCAAGTTTAAATGATTCTGAACTGGACATTCCTCGAATTAAACTGGACAATGAAGAAGTTCTTAAAAATTAGGATAAATTACTGAGTTAACTTCTAGAGAAAATTGAAATGACTTGAAAGAATTATTACAATCACATGGGGAGATATGTGGCAATTAGCTGGGAAGTGCTAATCTAATTAAGCATGATTTAGATATAGGAAATACTGTTGCAATTAAGCCACGTTCTTGTAGACTTAACCCTCTAAAGTTGGTACAGGTTCAAGAAGAGATTGGATGCATGCTCAAGGACAACATAATTGAAGCAACTGGAGCTCACCCAAAATAATGGTGACAAAGCCAAATGGTAACCCATGATTATCTGTGGACTATCGTAAAGTCAATGCAGTTACAAAATCTAATTTGTATCCAATTCTACTTTTGGAAGTCTGTATTGAGAAAGTGGGTCAGGCAACTTATATTTCTAAGTTGGACGTGGTCAAAGGATACTGGAAAGTACCTTTATCTGAATGAGTGAAGACAATTTTGGCTTTCCTGACATTGAATGGACTGTGTCAATTTAAAGGAATGCCATTTGGAGTGAAAAATGTGCCAGCCACATTTCAAAGTCTAACCAATAAAGTTATTTCTGGATTATCCAATTATGTGGTGTACATTGATGACCTGATGATTTTTAGTTATGCATGAAAGGAGCATTTATTGGAATTGTTTGATTGTCTTCGGGAGCAGGCCTGGTGATAAACCTGGCTACGAGTGAGTTTGCAAAAGCCCAAGTTATATTCCTGGGCCATATCATTTTGCATGGACAGATGGTCCCATGGGATGTGAAAACAAAGGCTATTGGGAAGTTTCCCATACAGATGAAATGAGAGGTGTTATGAATCCTGGGATTGAGTGTTTTTTACCAGAAGAAGCTTATACCAAATTGATGCAGTGTGATTACTCTACTGACTGACTTTTTGAACAAGTGCAGAAAATTTCGATGGAAGGAAGACTGTGAGAAGACATTTAACAGCCTAAAAGCTGTGTTAACCTCTACCCTAGTGTTAGCCACATCTAATTACACAAAACCATTCAAGGTGGCTATCGATGCGAATGATGTGGGTATCAGTGCTGCACTCTTGTAAGAAGATGAGAAAAAGATAGAAAGATCAATTGGATATTTTTCTAGAGAATTGAATAATCATCAACAGAAATATTCTATGATTGAGAAGGAGATCTTGAGCTTAATATTGTTATTACAACACTGTAGACAACTGTCTATACTGATCATAACCTCTTAAAGTTTTAGGAGAAATTTAAGGACAAAAATTCCAGACTGTTTATTATTGCAGCCATTCAATTTTAAAATTATACACATACTCAAGATGGGAGAACATGACTGCCAGTGCACTGTCATGACTTTGTACACCACACAATTGGATAATCCAGAAATAACTTTATTGATTAGCCTTTGAAATGTGGCTGACACATTTTTTGCAACAAATGTCATGACTTTAAATTGATATAGTCAATTCAATGTCGTGAATTCCAAAATTGCCTTTTCTCTTTCAGATAAAGGTACCGAATAAGTCCAAATTAGAAATATAAGTTGCTTGAACATAGAACATAGAACAATACAGCACAGAACAGGCCCTTCGGCCCACGATGTTGTGCCGAACATTTATCCTAGCTTAAGCACCCATCCATGTACCTATCCAACTGCCGCTTAAAGGTCACCAATGATTCTGACTCTGCCACTCCCACAGGCAGTGCATTCCATGCCCAATGAGAAAAGGCCTAGCACTCTCAACCTATCCTCGTACGACCTATTCTCCATTCCAGGCAACATCCTGGTAAATCTTCTCAGCACCCTCTCCAAAGCTTCCACATCTTTCCTTAAGTGAGGCAACCAGAACTGCACACAGTACTCCAAATGTGGCCTTACCAAGGTCCTGTACAGCTGCAACATCACTTCACGACTCTTGAATTCAATTCCTCTGTTAATGAACGCTAATACACCATAGGCCTTCTTACAAGCTCTATCCACCTCACCTTCTCAATACAGTCTTCCAAAAGTGGAATAGGATACAAATCAGATTTTGTAACTGCATTGACTTTACGATAATCCACACATAATCATTGGTTACCAACTGGTTTTGACCCCATTGTTATGGGTAAGTTCCAGTTGCTACAATTATGTTGTCCTTGAGCATGCATTCAATTTTTTCTTGATGAAGAAAGATGAAAGTGTTTGGTGACAGAAAAGAAATAGCTGAAATAGACTGTAGTAGTTAATGTTTGCTTGCTTAAAGTCAATGTAATGTATATATTTTGTAGTGTACTAATAGAGTAAGGCTAAGGATTTCTAAATATGAAGCCATCTTTGTACTTTGATGGTTTTTTGTTTTAATGCGGGAGGTTGGGGGAAGGTGTGACAATACTGTGGCTTTAAGAGGTGTGTTTTGTCCAAGTTTCTTTGGAGGAAGATTAGGAGACAAGCACTGAGCAGTCTATGAGAAGATAAAATTGTGAAGCCTTGGATATTGTTTTGAAACTTGGAACAACAGAAACAGGCTGAGTTGGTGTGGTCATGCTGCCCCCCACCAGACCCGGGGATTTTTAGGTTTTTCGTTTCTCCAGCAGCAGTTGCTGTTAGGGTCTTGATGAAGTGAACGCTATTTTCCCCTTTCTCAATTACAGCCGAAAGCTGAGGGGGTTCGCTTCCTGGGGGCTGCTAGATTGTGTGTGAGACAAACCTGTTTTCTGGATTTGCGTTTTGCCAAGGGTGTATTTATGGGACATTACTATAGTGGAACAATTAATTAATAATATTGTTGTTATTATTGTTAAGTTTTTCAATAGAGTTGTTATTCCAAGTTCTTCTTTCCTTTGTTGTATTTTAACTATCGTATTTGAAGAAATTGCATTTTGCTTAATGTGGAATAGGCGGACCAATCTAATTAGATCTGGAACACTTTAAAATAAAACAAATGCTAGGGTCTAGGCTACCTTCTTAATATATTTTGAGCGGGGCTGGTCTAGTCCATAACTAAGGCCCAATATCTTATCAAACCAACCCAATTAATTACCCCCACCATCCATTGCATCCCTCATGTCCGATTTCTGCCCAATTGTGCCATGCAATTTCCCACAACAACTCACTACTTAGTGGCTATCTGCCAAAAGATCGCCATCCCTTACACTTGTGCCATCGTTACAATGCGGTGGTGCACCCAGATAAGCATTATCATTCTAAATCTGCCCTACTCATGGAAAGCGACTGACCAAGATGGAAACCCCGGTCATACATTCAGATCCTGTGTGGATCAGTTGATGAGCATCTTTAACCTCTCCTTTACTACGTTCTGAAATCACCACCTCCTTCAAAAAGACCACCATCGTCACAGTGCCAAACAAATATCGTGCAGCGTGCCTCAATGACTATCGCAACAAAGCAGTCTCAGAGTTTTGAAACAAATTTGAGAGCTTTGAAGCCTCAGTCAAGGTAGAAGGTGTCCCACCTGCACAGATGACGTTGAATGTGAGATTGACATGTTTATGGAAAAAAAACACTTCAATCCTCAGAAAAGGATTATTAGGAAGTTCAAAATCTCCAAATAACTTATAAAAAACTAGCTGGAGAGGTGAAGATGGGGTGGAGGTGGAAGAGAGATATCATTAATACCAAAGTAGATCATGTTAGTATTTATTGTGCAGAAATTGTTGATCTGCCTGGATGGAAGGTGGGTACAAGAGAAACTAATCAACAAGCCGTGTCAGCACTGAGCACCTTTTTAACCAAAACATAACGGACCAACATGTTGAGCTCCTGATGGACATGGAACATTAGAATAAGCTTGAACAGATCAAACCTCAACACAAATTGTCACTTTCTACTAAACAAAAACTATTTCTCAGTAGTTTTAGCAATCAAGCAACACAATGTCACCTTGCTAATCTGAAATCAAGAAGCTTGGAAAAACTTACAAAACCTTGGGTGGCACAGTGGCTCAGTGGTTAGCACTGGTGCCTCACAGCACCAGGATCCCTGGTTCAGTTCTAGCTACAGGTGACTGTCTGTATGGAGTTTGCACATTCTCCCTGTGTCTGTGTGGGTTTCCTCCCAAAGTCCAAAGATATGCAGGTCAGGTAGTTTGCCCATAGTGTTAGGTGCATTCGTTGGGAGGGTGGGTTGGTTTGGGCTGAAGGGCCTGTTTCCACACTGGAGGGAATCTAATCTTATACTCAGACAACCAGTGGTCTGACTTAATTAACACAATTTATAAAATAGTGAGAGATATTGATTGAATTAATGGTAGTATTTTTTTCTCCTAGGTTGGGAGATTTCAAGATTAGGGGGCACATTTTTAAGGTGAAAGGAGAGAGATTTAAAAAAGACATAAGAGGCAAATGTTTTACATAGAGGGTGGTTTGCATGTAGAGTGAACTTCCTGAGGAAGTGGTCAGTCCACATACAATTACAACATTTAAAAGACATTTGGATAGATACATGAATAGGGAAGGCTTGGAGGGAGACGGGCCAGGAGCAGGCAGGTAGGACTAGTTTAGTTTGGGATTATGTTTGGCATGGACTGGTTGGATCGAAGGGTCTGTTTCCGTGCTGTATGACTCTATGACTCCATAACAGAGAGACATATCAATGGAAGAAAAATCTTCTCTGTTCTAGAAATGTTCAGATTGTGGTGAACAATAAGCTGAAGAAAGCGTTCTGCTACAGTTAATGAATGTTGACCTAGTCTTTCAAAATGAAAACCTAAAAAGAGAGAACAGAGAGTTTGTTTACGTTTTATTGACATCGATTCCCTGTGAAATGAACCTGCACATCTACAACAAATAATACACATCTATCAATGAAGACAGACAGCACAATACCAAGTGAAGCCACACAGCAAGTTGTGATAATTGCATAAGGAATAAATCTATTCATGCTGTATGTTTAACAAACTGTTGTCTAACCATGTAGAGACAATGTATCTGTGTGCACCCTTCTACATGTTACCAGAAAAGCATTCCCCTTCACTAGAAGAAAAATAGAAGAATTTGTGCATTTGCATTGATTCCAGACCAGACAGAGAATATATCTTTAAGATAATGGCAGACACCATGACATGCGATATCCTTGTATAAAGGTGCCTGCTCACCTTCAGTCAGTCAGTCAGTCATTCTGTCAGTGTGGTGGAGTGAGTGCGGTGTGTTCAGTCAGTCAGTTATGTTGTCTATAGTAACCATCTTTAAGGACAGGAGCAGGCTATGTATAAATGTTATGATTCTAGGAAATGGTACTACTGAATAAGTCGGATCCCAGAAGAAATTTTGGCTTGATAGATCATATGCATATATACAATTTTCTTTTAATTTTAGTTAATGAGGTGGTCTTTAACTGAAACATAGTCATGTGAGGTTATACGCTTTCTTTATTAACAGAACAGAAGGATATTATTCAAAAGATGAGAAAAGCAAGCTATCGAGAATTTAAATGTAATTTTAAAAAATGCTAAAACATGCAGAAAAACAAAATTTTAGACTACTTTCCAACATTCACACTTTACAGTAATTCAAAAAACCAGTAAGAGAATCAAGGGTTATGAGGAAAAAACATCAAAGTAAAATCAAGAATCATTGAATCATTGAATCAGGGAGCAGAGTCAACGATCTGATTTATCTACTGCTGCTCTTACATTTTATAGTTTAAAACAAATTTTTACATTCTACTTGAAGATACTATTCAAGGAAGGTGGTAAGGAAAAACCAGGGAACTATAGACTGGTGAGCCTGACATCAGTGGTGGGCAAGTTGTTGGAGCTGAGGGACTGGAATTTCATATATTTGGAAAAGCAAGGACTGATTAAGGACAGTCAACATGGCTTTGTGCATGGGAAATTATGTCTTATGAATTTGACTGAAATTCTTTGAAGAAGGAACAAAGGTTGATGAGGACAGAGCTGTGAATGTGATCTATATAGACTTTAGTAAGGTGTTCAATAAGGTTTGTCATGGTAGACTGATTAGCAAGGTTAGATAACACAGAATACAGGGAGAACTAGCTATTTGCATACAGAACTGGCTCGAAGGGAGAAAACAGAGGGTGGTGATGGAGGGTTGCTTTTCAGACTGGAGGTCTGTGATCAATGGTGTGCCACAGGGATTAGTGCTGGATCCACTGCTTTTCATCATTTATATAAATGATTTAGATGCGAACATAAGAAGTATGGTTAGTAAGTTTGCAGATGACACCAAAATTAGAGATGTAGTGGACAACGAAGAAGGTTACCTCAGAGTACAATAGAACCTTGAACACATGGGCCAATGGGCTGAGGTGTGGCAGATGTATTTCAATTTATATAAATGTGAGGAGCTGCATTTTGTAAAGGCAAATCAGGGCAGGACTTATACACTTGGTGGTAAGGTCCTGGAAAGGCTCTTTGCTGAACAAAGAGACCTTGGAGTGCAGGTTCATAGTTCCTTGAAAGTGGAGTCGTGGGTAGATAACTAGGGAAGATGGTGTTTAATATGTTTGTCTTTATTGGTGAGTGCATTGAGTATAGGAGTTGGGAGGTAATATTGTGGTTGTACAGGACATTGGTTAGGCCACTATTGGAATACTGCGTGCAATTCTGGTCTCCCTGCTATAAGAAGGATGTTGTGAAACTTGAAAAGGTTCAGAGAAGATTGACAAGGATGTTGCCAGGGTTGGAGAATTTGAGCTATTGGGAGAGGCTGAATAGGCTGGGGCTGTTTTCTCTGGAGATTTGGAGGCTGAGGGGTGACCTTATTGAGAGTTATAAAATCATGAGCGGCATGGATAGAGTAAATAGACAAGGTCTTTTCCCTGGAGTGAGGGAGTCCAAAACTGGGGGATATAGGTTTAAGAGGAGAAGGGAAAGATTTAAAAGGGACTGAAGGGGCAACTTTTTCATGCAGAGCATGATGTGTGAATGGAATGATCTTCCAGAGGATGTGGTGGACACTGGTACAATTACAACATTTAAAGGCATTTGGATGGGTATATGAATAGGAAGCATTTAGATGGATAGTGCTGGCAAATGGGACTAGATTTACTTAGGATATCTGGTCAGCATGGACAATTGGAGCGAAAGGTCTGCTTCTGTGCTGTGATTCTCTATAATTCTATGATTTCACTTCATTGATTCTCCACAGTTTCTGCCCTGTGGACTGTAGAGTCTTCTTACTTGAGTACTGAGAGATCAAGAGGTTAGCTTTTCTCAGCTTCTATTAACCTGCAGGTTTCTCGCCAAATACTATGAGTTTGGGAATTGTACAAAACCAACTTTTCCACTGAGATAACTTATTTCCTTACTTGGTCTGAAAAATCTCCTTTATTGGAGAGAGACTATATTCGTTTCTTAAATCTCTTCTAAGCAGCCCTGAAAACACTTAATTGTCTAAACTGAAACTAATCCTGAATTGTTTTACACTAAAAACATATTAATAGATAGAATGCTTACTCTACCTGTAATAAATCACCACATCAAAGACATGTTTCCATTATTTCTTTAGGATTACCCTGCTACCTAATGCATGCAGGTTTAGGACACTGATCCAGAACATCTAGTCTTTAAAAACAACTCTTCACAGAAGTAACTATGCCAGTATTTTAGAGTCCACACTTTAAAAATGATGTTAACAGATTTGTAAACCACATTTATTTCATCATAACATGTCTGAAGTATCAAAACAGTGTAAATAGTGTTGTTAAGAACTTCAACAAACCTGTCTCAACAAAAACACAGTTTTGGTAGTGTATAAGCGAACATACAAGTCAAGACTCAGGCCATATCAGACTGGTGGTGGTATATGACCCATAAAACTACACCAGGAAGGTGCCTCAGCATCTTGTACCAAGAAGTCTCAAGGATTAATTATTTTCTCAGCAGTACCAATGACTAAATCCTGCTTTGCGATGAAAATTTACTCAAAGTCTGTCTACATAAACGGCCCTTCTTATATCCGCCATAACATACTGCGTGCACAGGCTCAGAAACGGTCAACCCCATGAAGAATCTTTTATAAGCAGATTTCAAAATCCACAATACCTGTGCCAGTGCTTGGGAAGAGCTGAGCACATGACAATGTGTCATCAAGAAGTTTTCTTTCTTAAGTGCTTTTTCTTTCAGCAGTGTCTAAATACTGTGAAGGATCTAGAGGAAGGGAACGAAAGAGAAGAGTTGACATGACACTGAGAGGCTGCACATTAGTAGGTGACTGTCTTCAGACTGCAACCTGAAGTTGTAGGTTTGCTTAATAGTTGCTGAAGTTGATAAAGTAATGCCACACACTCACCCGAGATAAACGTCCCTGCTGCTCAGACTTTGCCTGATCACTAATTTCCGGGGTTTCTTTTTGCTTTGCTTGGATAAGACTTACAATAATGGATAATCATCCTCTGTTTTAGCTCTCCTTTTCTTGATATGTTATCTTGTCCTGTAGTAAGAGAAGGATAATGTTAGTGAATGGCCATTGAGAAAAGTAAGTTATATATATATATGCTGAGAAGCATTCATGATTTTGCAAGGGGTAAAATGTGGGAAAAGAACTTTGGTGTGTGGTATGAAAATAGAAAAGGAAGACGTAATCATGTTTGGAATGAGACAGTAAGGTGATGTAATGCTGTAATGATTGTATCGTGAAGGATATTAGGATGGGAAAGAATTGCTCAGAGAAATGGGTAAGAGAGTGAATGCATTATTTCAAGGCATTGAAGAGAGATATGAAAGGATAAACAACTGGACTCATCCCTGCTGTACTTGTGAAATGATTGAACCTCTCTCAGCATTGAAGTCAAATCCTGGGATGGTGCTCATTGCACTCACCCTGTGGCTCGTTTCTGTCCCTGCCTGTCGAATAATTGTTCTGTATGGTTTTGGATGGGTATATTGTATCTGTATTCTTTCCCTAATATCCTCCACCAGGACATACAGGGAAACAATAGATTCCTTGGAGTAACCCTTTGACGTATCACACAGGTTCCTCTTCTCACAGCAGCCTGACAACTAAAGTTTGAAGCATTGCGGCTGAGCCTGTTGGAAATTCGGGACAGGCAGCCTGTAACCCAACAATTCATACTAAAATGAAGTTGGGAACTAGTACTACTGGGCCATACACTCATTATTCCAGGAGTTGAGGGATTTCTATTTTTCCATTTGATCCTCTCCTAGAATCCCTACAAGTGTGGAAGCAAGCCATTCAGACCATTGAGTCCACAGTGACCGTCTGAAGAGCATCCCACTCAGATCCACCCCATCGCTGTAACTCTGTATTTACCATGACTGATTCACTATGGCTAATCCAATGAACCTGCATATCTTTGGACTGTGGGAGGAAACCGGAATCAACCAGAGGAAACTTACATACATATGGGGAGAATGTGCAAATTCCATACAGATATTCGCCCAAGGGTGGAATTGAACCTGGATCCCTGGTGCTGTGAATGCCATCCCCGATCGTTGCATTTCGTTTGAATGCATAGATGCTGAATGGAACAAATGTGGTTTGGCAGGAAGTGAATGAAGATAAAGTCAGGTAAATTGCAGGTCACTTCCATACCACCTCACAATATCCAATGTGGCAACCATGTCCTTCAATCAGTTCAGTTTATAAGTGATATAATGTGATATTATCCCATTGGAGAGTGATTTTACCTGATGTGGCTAAGCTGATGTTATCTCTCGTAACGTAAGGAACTGGGCATGAATATCATCATATTGAGTATCAGATTTTTACAGCTAACTATTATACACGAAGATTAGGTCATAATTGAGCATCATACTTCCAGTACAAAGTTAAAAATCACACAACACCAGGTTATAGTCCAACAGGTTTAATTGGAAGCATTAGCTTTCGGAGTACTGCTCCTTCATCAGGTGATTGTGGAGTACACAACTGTAAGACACAGAATTTATAGCAAAAGTTTACAGTGTCATGTAACTGAAATTATACATTGAAAAATATCTTGATTGTTTGTTAAGCCTGTCATCTGCTAAGAATGACCACGTTAGTTTCACTTCTTTCAAATGTAAATCACAAACTCTTTTTTAAAAGTTACATTCTCAGGTTAACTTTAACAATTGGTGTCAGCCCAGATAATGTGTTGAAGGTGTTAGCTCTCTGTCTGCTGCTGTCTGTGCCATAATGTTTAGCCTGATTCTAATCTAAAAAATGAATTAACAGAATTTTAATGGATTCATGCAGTTTTTGAGCAAAGTGCAATGTGACTCTGCAAGTACAAATTCACCCTACAAACGTATATGTGTATGTGTGCGTGTGTGTGCGCATGTTTGTTTGTGTGTGTGTGGGTTCGGAGCTCGTGAATGTCTGTGATAGAGAGTGTATATGTGTGAGTGGAAAAGGGTCTAAGTCTGTGAGAGGGTGCATGTGTGAGTGTGAGAGTGTGTGTGTCTGTAGGTGTATGTGTGAATGTGTGTGTGTGTATATGTGTGTGTGTGTGTCTGTCTGTGTGTGTGTAGTGCAATGGGGTCACCTGTAGTGTGACATGAACCCAAGGTCCTGGTTGAGGCCCTCCCTATGGTTACCGAACTTAACTATCAGCCTCCGCTCAGCCACTTTTCGTGGCTGCCTGTCCCGAAGTCCGCCTTGGAGGATGGTCATCCGCAGGTCCAAGGTCAAATGTCCTGGACTGCTGAAGTGTTCTGCAACTGGGAGGGAACACTCTTGTCTGTTGATTGTTGTGCAGTGCCCATTCATCCGTTGCCATAGCCTCTGCTCGGTTTCCCCAATGTACCATGCCTCAGGACATCCTTGCCTGCAGCATATGAGATAGACAACATTGGCTGAGTTCCATGAGTACCTGCCACATACATGGTGGGAGGTGTCCCCACGTGTAATGGTTGTATCTGTGTTCACTCTCTGACACGTCTTGCAGTGCCTACCGTGTCACAGTTATATGGAGTTGTCCTGAAAGCCGGGCAGTTTGCTACAAACAATGATCTGTTTGAGATTTGATGGTTGTTTAAAGGCGAGCAGTAGAGGTGTGGGGAAGGTCTTGGTGAGGTGCTCATACTCATTGATAATGTGTTGCAGGTCACGAAGAACATGGCGTAGCTTTTCAGCTCCAGGGAAGTACTGGACAATGAAGGGTACAGCATGTATCTGTCTCCTGAAGAGGTCATTACAGTTCCTTGCTGTGGCACGTCAGAACTGGCGGTTGATGAGTTGGGCATGAGGGCATCCCTGAGTATTTCCAGGTGCCCGTCACGTTCCTCCTCATCTGAAGAGATTCTGTGCATGCATAGGGCTTGTCCATAGGGGATGGCTGTTTTAATAATTTTTGGTTGGAAGCTGGAGAAGTGTAGCATTGTGAGGTTATCTGTGGTAGAGTATGGTGCTGAGGTGTCCATCCTTGATGGAGATGCATGTGTCCAAGAATGAGACAGATGGTAGAGAGTAGTCCATGGTGAGTTTGATGGTGGGATGAAACTTGTTGATATCACTGTGTAGTTTTATCAGTCATCGCCATGGGTCCAGAGGAAGAAAATGTTGTCAATGTACCTGGTGTATAGTGTTGGTTGGATGTCCTGCATATCTGCAGGACAGCTCTCAAATTGTTCGAACCTGCGCATGAAGATATTGGTGTATTGGGGTGCAAATTTGGTCGCCATGGCGGTTCCATGTGTCTGGATGAAGAACTGGTTGTCAAAGGTAAAGATGTGATCGAGGGTAGAGGGGATGAGTTGTGGGACGGTATTCAAAGATTGGCAGTTATTGGTGTTGAGTACTGAGGCTGTTGACGCGATGCCATCATTGTGTGGATGCTGGTGTAGAGTGCTGAAATGTCCATTGTGATGAGGAATGTTCCCGGTTTGATTGGTCCATGGGTGTTGAGTTTCTGTAAGAAATCCGTAGTGTCGCGACAGAAGCTGGAGGTCCCCTGTACAATGAGTTTCAGGATGCCTTTGAAATAGCCAGAGAGGTTCTCACACAGCGTCCCATTGCCTGATACAATGGGACATCTTGGTGTATTGGCTTATTTATCTTTGGAAGGCAGTAGAAGTCACCTACGCGAGAAGTACGTGGGATGAGGGTGTGTGGGGAACTCTGAAGGACTCGATCCAAAGTCCTGATCAGTGTGTTTAGTTCACGGGTGTGCTGTTTGGTCAGATCAGCCAGTAGTTGCCTGTAGTGTTCCTGGTTGTTCAATTGTTGGTACACTTCCCTTCAGTAATCTGTTCTATTCTGAATGACGATGGCTCCTCCTTTATCTGCTGAGTTGATGACAGTGTTGTGATTGGTTTTGAGAGCATGGATGGCGTTGTGTTGTGAATGAATGATGTTTTTCTCTACATTGTGGGTACGGCTGATAAATCTGGCATTTATATATTTCCTATGGTCTGAGCATACAGCGGCCCTCCAGTGAGGTCCAAGTTGACTCCTTCTTTGGTTGCTTCTCTGCAGACCCCTGTGATGACTGTTCCGGTTTGTCAGTGGGTTCGTTGGGATCATGCTGGCACCTTGAAAGAATTCCCAGAGTCTCATTCATCTGATGAATTCCTCAGTGTCTGCTGCAAGAACCAAGTGGTCCATTTTGGTGGTGGGGCAGAAATTGAGACCCCTGCTCGGGACTTCAATCTCTTCCGATCGAAGGGTGTGGTTCAGTAAGTTGACAATTGACTTCCCTGCAGTGATAATGTTATCTACTGTGGTGCCAGGGTGCACTTCGCTACTACTGGTGAAAATACCAAGTTTCTGCAGTTTTTTGTTCTTGGTGTGCATGTCCATGGTTTAGTTTTGTCGCCTTTGGTTTAGCAATGTTGTGTAATCGTACTGTTGTTTCCTGAGCGCAGGCTGAGAGTGTGGACTCCATCTGAATTTCAAGGTTGTGACATCAACTGTAGCTTTAGTGCATGAGATGATTGAAGAGTTTGCGAGAGGTGCAGTGGCAAAGTCTCTCTGTGTAGTCTGTGTTGTAGGTCACTTGAGCAGGTTTGTGATCCATAATCCTTTTGGGATCTTTCCTGCTTGCCTGCATTTCTGTAGAAACTTGATGTCTGTGTCGATATGTACGATCTACTTGGAGATCAACTCATCAACTCAACATCATCAACTCAAAATCAACTCAACTCATCAACCGCCAGTTCTGATCTGTAATCAGAAAGGAACTGTAATGACCCCCTCAGGACATCCTGGTGTATTGGCTTGACATGCTGCAACTGTCAGGGTACTCTTTGTTGTCCAGTACTTCCCAGGACAAGCCCTACGTGTGCACCGGATCTGTTCTGATGAGGAGGAACGGGACGGGCACCTGGAAGTACTCAGGGATGCCCTCATAAGAACAGAGTACGATGCCCAACTCATCAAACGCCAGTTCCGACGTGCCACAGCAAGGAACCGTAATGACCTCCTCAGGAGACAGACACGTGCTGTAACCGACAGGGTACCCTTCATTGTCCAGTACTTCCCAGGAGCTAAAAAACTATGTCATGTTCTTCATGACCTGCAACACATTATCAATGAGGATGAGCACCTCACCAAGACCTTCCCCACACCTCCACTGCTCGCCTTTAAACAACCATCAAATCTGAAACAGATCATTGTTCATAGCAAACTGCCCGGCTTTCAGGACAACTCCATATAACTGTGTCACATAGATACAACCATTACGCGTGGGGACACCACCCACCATGTATGTGGCAGGTACTCCTGGAACTCAGCCAATGTTGTCTATCTCATACGCTGCAGGTAAGGATGTCCTGAGGCACGGTATATTGGTGAAACCAAGCAGAGGCTATGACAACAGATGAAGGGGCACCACACAACAATCAACAGACAGGAGTGTTCCCTCCCAGTTGCAGAACACTTCAGCGGTCCAGGACGTTCGACCTTGGACCTTCGGGTGATTATTCTCCAAGGCGGACTTCGGGTCAGGCAGCAGCAAAAAGTGGCCGAGCAGAGGCTGATAGCTAGGTTCGGTACCCATAGGGAGGGCCTCAACCAGAACCTTGGGTTCATGTCACACTACAGGTGACCCCATTGCACTATACACACACACACAGACAGACACTCACACGCGAACACACAGGTACTTCTATACACAGACACACACATAGAAGCTAACACACACTCCCACAGACACACACACTCCCACACTCATACATGCACCCTCTCATAAACTTAGACCTCTTTACACTCACACACAAACATACACACTCTCTGTCACAGACACTCACATGCCCCCATCCCCACACACTCAAACACACGCATGCGCACATACACATATACATTTGTGGAGTGAATTTATACTTGCAGAGTTACATCGCACTTTGCTCAAAAACTGCATGAATCCATTCTGTTAGTTCATTTTTTTTAGATTAGAATCAGTCTAAACATTATGGCACAGACAGCAGCAGACAGGGGCTAACACCTTCAATACATTATCTGGGCTGACACCAATTGTTAAAGTTAACCAGAGAATGTAACTTTTAAAAAAGGTTTTGTGATTTACATTTGAAAGAAGTGAAACTAACGTGGTCATTCTTAACAGATGACAGGCTTAACAAACAATCAAGGTATTTTTCAATGTATAATTTCAGTTACATCATACTGAAAACTTTTGCTATAAATTCTGTGTCTTATAATTGTGTACTCCACAACCACTTGTTGAAGGAGCAGCGCTCTGAAAGCTAGTGCTTCCAATTAAACCTGTTTGATTATAACCTGATTTCTAACTTTGTACACCCCAGTCCAACACCAGCATCTCCAAATCACAGTAGCATTTTACATTTCAAGTGATCCAGGGTGATCCAAATTGGTGAGTGAGACCTTTATGTCTTCAGGCTACATCATATGATACAATGATGATATGCTTAATATGTCTTTTAAATGTCCACTCAACAATGACTGTGAGGCATAAATCAAAAAGATACTACTGTGTGACTCTTGGCATTAGGGTAATCTTCTACCTCTACATTTAAAAAGGAGGGGTTCTGATTCATCGAGTGAACATGTAATGGTGAGTGGCAACCAGCTGAGGTTTTCCTTAACTTTGTTTGATTTGAAATCATGAGATCCACTTGTGGGAGTCCAGAATTAAGCCCACCACTGGCTTTCTATGTCTGCTGAGCCTATCTTGTTTTTTGGATACCCAGGCATAGTACTTGCTCAGTTGGAAACATTGGCTAAGGTACAAAATTAGGTGAGGGTCTTTCTTCAATAATCTGCAGGACAGCTCTCAAAGCATAGTCACCATTATGGAGCAGTAAGGAGGATTGTGTAACTTAAATTGAGTTTGGATTGCTCAAGTATTGTTCTCATTTGAAGTCTTGCTGATACTGATTGATTTATCTCAGATTAATTTTATCTGGAATTGACATCAGCATTATGAGCCCACAACTCATTATGTGATGGCAAGCTCTATTCTATCTAGGGTGTTAATAAATCAGGTATATTTTCAGTAACTATCTAGCAGCTTTAATGACCACCTTTTGTTGGATCAGCATAATTTTGTGAGACGTCAGCAGATTGGGTTTCTGGTGTCACAATCACAACACAACAACATGTGGTAATGAGCTTTTGGAAAATGAGAACAGACATTTGTTGCCTCCCCTAATTGTGTGCTGATTTAATTTCATGAAAATAGTGCTTTACACCTTAACATCTCAAATGCATTTTTACCACAACAACACAGAAAGTCAGAAATTTGGCAATTTTGGACCTTCCATTTGAGCTCATGTGTACCAGCAGTCAATCATGTTCAAGGTTAGGACATTCACTAACATGGACTGCAGGCTGCCAGTTTTCATCAGTTAAGATCATGGCTAACTGTTGTCACCTTCCTTTATGTTCTACTTGCCTGTAGCAGCAGAATTAAGAATTAGACTTACAATATTTGTTACATTATTAAAAAATATAAAGAATAGCTGATACCGTGGTTGGTATTGAGCAATTCTCATCATGACTGTTGCCACATTGGAACCATTATTACTAATCAAACTGTGTTCCAGTAAAGCACAGGAAAATTTGGTTCAAATTCTATTCTTGGCTGACACTATCATACAGGCTTACCCCAGATGGCAAGCTCTTGATCTCAGCCAAGCTCTCAGGTGCAGCCCTGATCGGAGGCAATGTGTTCAACCAATAGAATGGAAGGACAGGCAGAGATCCTACTTTGATTCACACTTTTATATTTACTGCCAACTTGGATACTGAGCTGTCCTACAATGCACATGCAGTGCATACAGATGCTATGTTCATACATGCATATGCAGGTACTGACTTTGTGACAGCAGCACCTAAGGATGTACATCCCTTGGTTATAAGAAACAGTCAGTAAATTCAGTCAAGTATTATGGTTACTCAAGTCAACTGTCTTACTGTTAAAAAAGCACTTGAGAAACAGCATGGAAAGGTATACAACAATAGGCCAGGGTTCTCATGAGACACACTTTAGAATTAAACTAGTGCAAAACAAAGCTCCATTTTCCCAGAATAGTATCATTGTAATACTACAACAGTGCACAGTGAACAAAACCTGGATAGGACAGTAATACGAAGGACAGGTTATAAGTCTTTTGGCAATTTTACTGAACTATTCAGACAGCCAGTTTAAATAAAAAGTGGACAAAATGCATGGTAGAATGTGAAAGATATTAACGGATTAATGTGAAAGGTGAGGCAGGGGGAAGGTGGCAATGGGGTGAAAAGGTTAACATTATTCTGAACAAAATGAAAATACAATTTAAAACTGTATACCTCTCAAGCTTTGCACTTCATCGAATTTAATCCTAAAGGAGGGGATACCACAGCCCTGAAACATAGTTTTCTTTTAGAATGATATTTATTTCTGGAGAATTACGATAAATGTTACTCAGTGGCAAGTGCCCCAATTGGCTCCAGTTTGAGTAATAGCAGCTAATGCATCAAAGTCCATTAGTAGCTGAAAAATAGTCTTATATGGCATGAAATTTATGTTCTGGCACAGGGAACATTTCAGGCAGGTTCAATGCAGACTTGGCCAAAGCAAGCCCTTTAAAAAACAAAAATGAAATGACCTTTCCTTTTCTGGTGCAACTGTGAAAAGGGATTAAAGTGAAACATAAAACTGTGGAAAATAGCTGCAATGTGTCTGAGCAGGCAGTGAAGTGATGTGGTAAATTTACAGGATGGCTTTCTGTCGTACTCTAGAGAGGGCAAGCCCGCTTCTGATATTTAGTTAATCATTAAAATATCCGATTTTTTGGAGCGAGAAATCAGAAAGAAATTCTCCCAGAAACAGCCCTGACTTATCCTCAGCTCTCAGCCGAGATGTCACTCAGCTCAGTATTTTTTTTAAATAGGTGGAATAAAGCAGTACTAGTTTGACTGAGATTTACATCTGACCAATGCATTATTCATAAAATCTATTTGCTGCTGCTCATGACGTTTCCCAAAAAAAGAGTTATGTGTGACCCAACTGGTGCCCATTTGCTTCAAGCATCATCTCACTTTGCAGTCAAACAATGAAAATGTCCATCAGTGCTGCTTATTAATAGGGTGGTCAGATGCCAGCATTTGTGGCAAAAAAGTCAACTGTCATTTCCAAACATTCCAGGCACAGGCAGTACACCTGAACAAGGCATGAGAAGCAAGTTTATGAATCGTGTATTGTTCATTGCTTAATGTTCAACTATGTGTGTCCGGTAACAGATCCATACTCTGAGCTTGATTGCTTAAGCCTGGGTGTGGAATCAGAGAAAAGAAAAAAAAATCACAGACATTGTGAGAAGCTAGAGTCAGGATCAGCAAAAATGCAGACATTTTGTGATTGCACAGCTTTTTAAAGCTCTTGTAAATAAACCTATTGGACATATAGAAACTAAAGCCCTCTCTGTATTGCTCTGAGATAAATCAACATATATAATATACAATAAATGGAACCTCGAAAATATTTTTACATCCCAATGAGCAGAATGCATGTTGATTCTAAGGGATGGAACATATTCAGTCATAGAGCTGGTTAACACATAAGTTAATAAAACTACTTCAGGCTGCTCACAAAAACTGTGGAGTGAAGTTTTTAAAATTTTGTTATGTCACAGACTTTTGTCACAGAATCTCCTCTTAGTCCACAAATATATTTCCAACTGCTGCCAGCACCCCCATGTTGCTCTCCCACTCTTTAACCTGGAGAATGTGAGTCAGATTCATGGAAAAACTGCCAGATTGTCTGTCTCCGCCCCACCTCCTGGTCAACGATCTGCCTGTTATTTCAGATCAGGCAGTGAACTATCAATTCCATGCACATAAAGCATGGCAATTAATGTGGCTCAAGCCCCGTAACACTGAACAGAAAGCACAAACCACGATCCAGCCAATTTAATTCTGTCATTTTTAACATTTTGCTTAACTCAAACTGAACTTTGCAGACAGTCTGTTGGTAAAAGTGGCAGCAGTTTTAGATTTCAACCAGATAGCCACTTCCTTCATGGTTTCTATTTGTCATTTCATTTTCACACATGCCCTAGCTTCATCAAAGTGCTGCCAGTCCCAAAGCACTTGAATTCGTTTGAAGATCTGTTCCATTAAGGAGAACAATGAGATCAGAATATCCATGCATCCCAGAATTACAATTTCCCATTCTGCATAATAATATGGATGAGAAAGAGTGCAGCAGAGGCAGATGACTTTGAACATGAGAAGCCATGGGTGGTATATTATTTGCGTTAATTTACCCTTTGCTTTTTATGTATTGTCATAAGCAAATGTACCCATAGCTAATTGCGGCTCATCTTCCCAGGAGCAAGATTGGTGCAGGAGTCATTGTAAATGCCCCATCGATAGACATCTAGGGCTGCTCCCGTGCCAGACTTCTCTCCTGAACCTGCTGCAATGTTTCAATAAAACACAAAACAACATCTCATTTTCAGCTTAGGCACTTTAAAGCCACAAGGTCTCAAATTTGAATTCAATAACTTCAGAAACTGCATTATAACTGTTCTCCATTTTTCTTACATTCTCTCTGCCTCTCCATTCCCTCAGCCTTGTCTTGCTTGTAATGTTAAACATTGCACTTAATAGAGGCTCACTTCTCACTGCTTCATATCTAATCTTCAATCCTTATTTCTTTCTCTGCTATTAGCAATCCTTTGTCTTTTGCATTGGCTCTGTCAACAAGTATTTAAAAATTACTGTTTCCAACTCCTTTCAGGAATGTAGAGTCATACTGAACCTGAAGTGTTGTTTCTGTTTCTCTCTCCATAGAGGCTGCCAGATGAGTTTCTCCAGCATTCTGTGTATTTATTATTGAAAACTTTATTGTGATTACCACATAAACAGAATCCCAAACATTTGCCGTCATACTTGGTTGTGATCTCAGACTGTGATGTGGTAAACAGGTTCACAAAAAGCTCGTTCAAAATCCCATTTCAGGAAAGTTTTAAAGACTACCTCAAATACAGATGAATGCTCCAAATGATGGAGTTGAGTGGAAGGAGGCTGAAACTGGCTACACCAGGACCTCAGGTCAGGCCTATATTGAAGCAGCAGCCAAATTTTCACCATGACAGTTTTTTATTTCCATTGACATGGAAAACATTACCAAGACTTTTGACTTTAAAGCAGGTAAAGCAACACCAAGATGAGAAATAAAAAAGACAAACTGTGGATGCTGGAACTCTGCAACAAAAACAGAAATTGCAGAGAAATCGAGTACCATTTTGACTCCAATTTTGCCTCATCAAAACTGGAAAAATAGGAGAGCCAGCAAGACTAGGAAGGCCAGCAAGACTAGGAAGGCCAGCAAGACTAGGATGGTCAGCAAGACTAGGAAGGCCAGCAAGACTAGGAAGGCCAGCAAGACTAGGATGGTCAGCAAGACTAGGATGGTCAGCAAGACTAGGATGGTCAGCAAGACTAGGAAGGCCAGCAAGACTAGGATGGTCAGCAAGACTAGGATGGTCAGCAAGACTAGGAAGTGCATATCCACAAAAAGGTTTGAACTACTATTTCATCAACTTCACTGGAAAGAATTTCAGGCATGGTGAAAAAATGTCTGCCAATTCAGTCCAAACTCATTTCATGTAACTGAGGTGAACTTCACCTCCCAGTACTCAGAGTCAGGAGCTTGTCAGACCTGAAGCAGGCCCTCCTGTGGCACAGTGGTAGTGTCCCCACCCCTGGACTGAGAGACTTGCCTTCAAGTCAAACCTGCTCCAGAGGTGTGTAACAACATCTCTGAACAGGTTGATAAGATAAATGGGTTATTAGCTTTTTTTTAATTTGAAAAACACAAAGTGAGTGCTGTTGTGGTGCAGTAGTATTGTCCTTAATTCTAAGCTAGGAGGCCTGAGTTCATGTTCCACCTGCTCCAGAAATGTGCAATAACATCACTGGACATATTGGTTGATTAAAAATATCTGAAAGCCCCTCTTCCAACTCATCATTGATTAAGCCCCATCTCCCTCTTCCCACCTCTCCCTTTGTTCTTAACAAGCTTTGCATGTAAATTAATCAAATCAGCACAAGGGATTTGCCAAGTGGTGGCTAGTAGATGAAAAACATACCCCAGATGATTTGTGGATGTGTAAGAATGCTCCTGGATATAAAAGTAAATGGAAGGCATGAAGACAGCGTAAGACTGAAGGAGGTTGCAGAAATCAGGTGGGACAAAGCTATGAATAGATTCATGAAGAGGCATTGAAGAAGAATTTAGAGCTCAAATAAATTGAACAGCAAAGAGCCAATGTGGTTGTGAAGGACATAAATGATAGAATATGATGTGAGAGATGGAATCCTGGATAAAGTGCGGTCTGCACAAACAGGAGGCAAAAGATCAGCTTATGAGACCTGGAGTGCAACCACACCATCAGTTATACATTACTATTATGGGCTGTAATTGCCTCCCACCTAGCCTGCTCCATCCTGAATCTCTTGACCATCACCTGGGCAGTCTGATCTCATCTCCCATCCAGGTTTGGCAAGTTATTTCTGGAGTTACATAAATGCTTATCCAAAAATTGCCAGTACAATAATTTGCTGTGGTCAGCCGTCAACACAATTATGTGCATACAATGTCTACTATATCAGGATTGTACCCAAATTTGGGCATGATTTAACATCTAGGGTTTTATGGACCGCTGTCACTGACAGGAGATGTATAACGCTTTTTCTAATTAATACTTCCAGAGATTAATTAATTAATAATGTTAATTAATCCTCATTTTCATTGTAACTATACATAACTTCGTGTTTCCAATAACTGAATTAGTGTTACATTTCTTTAATCTGTCATTTTATTCTTTGGTAGGTTCTTATCCCGTGAGGTCTCGAATATGCAGATGTTCTATTTCACCAGATTCCTGATTTTCTTAAATAAAACTGTGAGACAATTTATGTTCAGCTCTTGCCTCAGAGTTTTGATCTGAGTAATGCCTTCTGGTATTGGCATGTCTCAGATCTTGTTAAATTTAATCATGTTATGGTCTCTGTTGCCCAGTAGTGATGCTAATTCGGCTCTCAATATGCCACATGGGTGACTTCCTAGTATGTAGGTTAACTCCTGCAGCATTCTTTTTGCACTGAATCAGAAAATTGTCAGCACTGCAAGTTCTAGATCATTTGAATAGTTTCATTTTGCATTTGATTTGTTGAAATTTGAGATTAGAATGATATTTCTGCTTACCAGCAATTTCACTATCTCTGCACAGAGTAACTTCTCTTACTTATCATTTTAATGCATTAGAAGTGTCCTTCATCCCTCTATATTCCTTGAACTTCTCCAGTGGGATTATCTCATTAATCATAGGCATCAATGGGTCTAATCATTTTGCTTCCTTATCCATAATTACAGATATTATTACAAATGAAAATAAACATGTTCTTTTGATGTTAGGGTTTGGTTTTGTGGTTTACATTATTTTATCTGGGTATACAAGGCGGGTCCTCTGAATATCTGATAGGCAAGAGATTGAAATCCCCAGCATCTTAGAAACATAACAACATCTTTAATCTTGATAAAGACAGTGACACATTGCAGAAGCTTTTAGCCTTACACTCCAAACTCAGGTCCCAGATCATAGAATCCTTATAGTGTGGAAGGCGGCCATTGGGCCCATCAAGCACACACTGACCCTCTGAGGAGCATCTTATCCAGACCCACAACCATGCATTTCCCATGGTTAATCCATCAAGCCTACACATGCCTGGACACTATGAGCAATTTAGCATGGCCCATCATTTAACCAGCACATCTTTGGACTGTGGGAGAGAACCTGAGGACCCGGAAGAAACCCACACGGACTTGAGTAGAACATGCAACCTCCACAGAGACAGTCATCCTGTGCTGGAATTGAACCCAAGTCCTTAGCGCTGTGAGGCAGCAGTGCTGACCACTACACCACCATGCCAAAGTAATTGTGCTAACAGAGTGTACAACCCAAATATTCTGCTCTGTATCTTATGAGAAATAAACTTGTTTGGCAAAACAAAGCAAGCGCACACAGTACTCCAACAGCTGATTGGTTTGACTGTAGGTTCCATACTTTCAGTATCAGTCAGCAAGGGCGATACAGAACATCATTGCTAGTGCATTCACGTTTGTGGTTTCAGGGCAGATTTTCAATTTAAAACAAGTATGTCCTCAACCCTCTCTTCAGCTAGCAATAGTTTTGATAAACTGATCAGACAGGTATATTGAGAAATTCCTTCATCAAACTTTTAGGTTTTTAACAAATATTCCATCAACTTAGCCATTATTCTTCAACTACCATTGTGATGTTGCTACTGTGAATTTCCTCAAATGGGAGAGGATATTATAATTGTTGGAAATCTAGGGCATATGTACAATAAAGCAGAATTTGTCATCAAAAATAATGAGTAAGAATGTACTGTGCAAATTCAGAATTTTCCTTTTTTTTAAATGAATACACTTTGGCATGTCCACTTCCTCAAACTGGCAGCTGGGACTGTGGAAAATTCTGACCTACATATCCCCTGCCCAAATTACTGTCAATGTTAAGAGCATAACATGGCAGGAAATATGCTCTATGCAGTGGGTTAACTTAAGAACACTGGTTCCTATCAGTTAGTTTCCACTATCACATTTTGCTTCAGTGACCTGCTTTAAATTTGTCCAAGTACTTACATTGTGGGCATCAAAATATTTGGATATAGGAAAGTTATGACAAAGAGGAGGCCACTTGGTCTATGTACCTATGTCAATAGCAGAGAAGGTATCTGCCTTTATTATTTACATTGCTGTAAGTTACAGTACCTTAGCTGTGTAATCAAGTCATTTCTTTTAGCTTGTTTTAAATCTATGCACCCTGGTCATTGACCGCTTTGTTCAGGTGAACACCTTCCTCTTGCACTCCATCTAAAGCTGCTCATTATTCTATATACCATAATTTGTGGGTGAGTTACTTTGCTCATTTCAGAAATCAACAGATTTTTGCATACAAAAGGAATCAAGGGTCATGGAAGTAGTACAAGGAAGTGTTTCTGAGGTAGATAAGTCAGCCACGATGGCATAACAAGTTTTAGCGAGTGAAGGACCTGTTCCTATTTTGCATGTTTGTGCATTCAACATGGCAACCAAATGTCATAGCTGACTAGTCTTGCAACACTGTTGGAGCAGCAGTTTGGCTTAGCAGTGATATTTTGACAGGATGGTTTCCTAAGTGTACTAACAAGTTCAAAGATGTAATAAAGCATTATGGTAATCGAGATAAGACAAATTCTCAACTCTGCATCCATTAGAGTTGAAATGGAACTGGTTTCAGCGGCAGCTGTAGGAAAATGCAAAAACCACATAGGTGAGCCTGGGAAAACAAATCATTTTGATAGCAAATTAATTATTTGTTTAACTGGATCTACTTGACTTGAGTCTACCAGACCTTTTACAATTCTGCTTGAGATAAAGGAATTGCCAGCTGAGAGTCCTGACATCAATCAAAATCTTTTTACTTTCTTTAATAAACTTTTCAAAGAAGCCATCACAGTGCTGAAATTCAGAATGAACTTGTTTTACAACGCACCCATTCCAACATATTGCAGAATTTTGTGTTTTGTCTGAAGCTTGGGGAAATATCCAGTTGCACTATGTTAACTTCTCCAGGTGTTCCAAAGTATGGTCCAGATGAATCACTTTTGGTTTAACAAATGCACTTTTAGTTAAATTTATGGACAAATTGGCTCTTTGTAACTCTTTGTTCAAATTGTGTATTTGTTCTTCCCAAGTTTGGCTGCACACAACCAAATCCTTCTATGTCCTTGTTGGTTAGTCATCAGAAAGTTTCAGTTACATTATTTCTTCCAAAAGGCATGACATTACATTGCCAAAATCTATCTGCTTTTACAAAAGCTATTAATCAATAGGACTTTTGCTGAAAAACACATATTGTTGAAGCTTTTCATCTTGGAGTCATTAGGACAATTCACAGAAAATTAATTCAACTGGAAAATATTATTTATACTGCATGAAAGGCTGATTGGTTGGCAAGTGAAATCTGATTGGTTGAGGTAATGCTGTGGAGAATGCACCAATTAATGATAATTGACAAATTAGCAGCCAGGCTTTTACAAATCTTAAACAGACAGGTTGACTCTGATTGGTCAAGGCATTATCCTGAGAAATAAATCAGTGTTGAGCTGCAAGACACAGTGCGTGCATGTGTTTTTTCTGTCTGTAAAGAACAGGGTGCTGTGTATTGATATTTGTAGCTTCCATTATTTACAACTTAAGACATCCACTTCAGACTTCTATTTATTGACTTTAGTTTTGCCTTCAACACCATAATTTCAAAAAAAACTCATCTCCAAACTCCAAGACCTAGGGGTCTGTTCCCTCCTCTGTAACTGGATTCTCGACTTCTTAACCCAAAGACCGCAATCAGTAAGGATGGCAACACCTCCTCCCCAATAATCTTCAACACTGGTGCCCTACAAGGCTACTTACTCAGTCCCTTACTATACTCCTTATATACTCATGACTGCATGGCCTAAATCAGCTGTAAATCCATTTACAAATTTGCGGAAGACACAAATGGGTCGAATCTCAAACAACGGCAAGACAGAATACAGAAAAGAGATAGAAAGCTTAGTGCCAATGTGTAAAAATGACAATCTATTCCTCAAAGTCATCGAAATGCAGGAACAGGTCATCAACCTTCATGAAGTGAAGTGGAGGACATGCCCCTGTTTGTATCAATGGTTCTGAGATGGAAATGGCCAAGAGCTTCAAGTTCCACGAAGTAAATATCACTAACAATCTGTCCTGATCCAGCCACGTCAATTCTACGGTCAAGAAAGCACACCAACTCCTCTACTTCTTCAGAAGGCTAAGGAAATTTGGCATGTTCGCAATAATGTTTGCCAATTTTTATAGATGCACCATAAAAAGCATCCTATCTGGATGCATCACAGCTTGGTATGGCAACTGCTCTGCCCAAAACTGCAAGAAATTACAGAGGGTTGTAAACTCAGCCCTGTACATCATGAAAACCAGCCTTACTTCCATTGACTCCGTTAACACTTCCTACTATCCCAGAAAAGCAAGCAACATAACCAAAGACCCTTCCCACTCTGGTTATAGTCTCTTCCACCCTCTTGTGACTCCCATGGACATCCTACACTGGTGCCCATGGGAGTCCGGCTGAGCTCTGGCTGTTTCTATTTTGCACAAACATTGCAGCAAGTGTTTCTTCCAAGTGCCTATATGTGTCACATCGGAATGCTATCATGAATTTTTCAAGGTAGTCTTAGTTGCATTTGTTGGTTCTTGTTGAACTATGGTATCTTTATCAAGACAGTATGATCTGTAAATAACAAGCATATTTTAAGAAGGCCTAAAAATTCATAGTGATAGTGAATAATCAGCTTGATACATAATGACTATGCATGTTTGAATGCAATTGCCTCACACTGAACTCTGATGAAAAGTTCTATCAGGTGATTTTTTTACGAGCCCATTTTTTAATTGTATAATTGTATAATTTTTAATCAGGCGGCACGGTGTGGCACAGTGATTAGCACTGCTGCCTCACAGTGTCAGAGACCTGGGTTCAATTCCCGCCTCGGGCAACTGTCTGTGCGGAGTTTGCACATTCTCCCCGTGTCTGCGTGGGTTTCCTCCGGGTGCTCCAGTTTCTCTCACAGTCCAAAGATGTACAGGTTAGGTGAATTGGCCATGCTAAATTGCCTGTAGTGTTAGGTGAAGGGGTAAATGTAGGGGAATGGGTCTGGGTGGGTTGTCCTTCGGAGGGTCGGTGTGGATTTGTTGGGCCGAAGAGCCTGTTTCACACGGTAAGTAATCTAAACTACTCATAAATGGAAATCACAAAATGTAATTTTGAAAATTCATCCTTAAAAATTCTGAAATTTGTTTAAATATAAAGATTATACTGCTTTCTGTTTGAATTTCTTGAGCCCCTGAAGAACATAGATGCACCACTAACTCCACGGCATGCCATTAGGAGCTCAAACACATCTCCTGATAGGCAGCCTGGCAGTTCCTCTAAGGGATAATTTGTGTTGCTCAGACTGATATGAACAAACCCTTCCCATCAAGGAATATGAATGTGCACCCATGTTGAGACACCTTTATATCACACCGCAGTTCCTTCACTGTCCCATGAAGAACTGGAGACTACCAAACAGAGAATCATGTTTTGCTTTTAAGTGAATGATTCCAAACATCCAATTTAAAAATGAACTCACATAATGTTTGAATAGTATGAATTTTATAGCTTTCCATTCTATCAAAAATGTAAGTGATTATATATATAATGTTATGGACTACACCATACTCCCTCAAAATATATTTAGAAGATAGCCTAAATCTTAACTTTTTATTTTGAAGACAAGTGCCAGGGGTTATGTTATGGATGCAATTTGATTGATTGAGCTACCAGTCTTGAAGCAAAAGACATTTTATTCATACACTTAGTTAAAATACAACAGAAGAAAGAAAAAATTGTAATAATATAACTCAATTGAAAAATTTAACAGAATACTAACTACTAAACAATAACTGTTCCAAAATAGCAACATCCCATAAACACACCTTTGTGGCAAAGACAAATTCAATAAAATGAATTGTCTCACATGTAATTCTCCAGTCCGGGTGGAAAAACATCAAGAGAAAACTTTGAGAGAGAGAGTAACAGGAAGTGATGTATTGTAGTTTTCAAAACCAGCTTCAAGGCCCCAGCAACAGCTACTGAAAAATTAAAACTAAACGTCCTGGTTCGCTGGGAGCTTGACCCCACCCATTCAGGCTTCTTCTATTATTCCAACTTTTTTTAAAGCCCCAAAGGCCTCACCAACTGTTTACTTTATAGGGTCTGTGTAGATCATTTGACACTCTGTCTCAAGCTTTCTTTATAAAAAACACTAGGACAAAATACAACCCTTAAAGCTGTAGTTCTGTCACATTAATGTTCCTCATGGGAGGTTAGTGGGCAAAATTAAAACACATGGAATTGGGTAACATATTGGCATGGATTGAGAATTAGTTGACAGACACGGAACACAGAGTGTTACTGAGTGGGTCCTTCTTTGAGTCGCTAGTTGTGACTAGTAAGGTAATACTTCAGCCCCAGCTATTCACAATAATAATGAATAATCTGGACGAGGGAACCAAATGCAACATTTCCAAATTTGCTAAAGGCACAAAACTGTTGTGAAGAGTTAGCAAGGAGCTTTCAAGGTAATTCAGACAAAATGTGAGTGAGCAAATATATGGCAAATGCACATCATGGGTAAATGTGAAAATCAAGCAGGCAGAGTATTATTTAAATGGTGATATATTAAGAAATGTGGACACAGAAGGGAATCTGTGTTCCTTGTATACCAGTCAATGGAATTAGGTGCAGGAAGCAGCTAAAAAGGTAAACCTTATAATTGTTTTCACTACAAAAAGATTTGAGGACAGAAGTAGGGATGTCTTACTGCAGTTATGCAGGGCTTTGGTAAGACCACACCTAGAAAACTGCATGCATTTTTGGTCTCCCTGCCTAAGATGGGATATATTTACCATAGAGGAGAGGTTCACTGAGCTGATACTGAAGATGGTAGTTGTCCTACAAAGATTAATTCATTAGAAGGATGAAAGGAACCTGATTGAAATGTATACAATTCTAATAGACCTGGAAAGACTAAATGCAGTGAAAACATTTGTTTTCAGGGACTTTTCACAATCTCAGGACACAGGATGGGCCATTTAAGATTAAAATGAGAAAAGATATCTTCACTGTAAGAATAGTGATTCTATGGAATTCAATACCAGAGCAGTCAATGGAAGCCAAGTTATTGAATATATCCAATGAATAAGTAGATACAGTTTTCGATTTAAAGGGGAGAAAGTGGGAACAAGGTACAATGATAGAGGATTAGACATGATCGTAGTGAATAGCAAGGACTGAAAACTTACTCCTGCTCATGGTTTCTATATTTCTAGATTTACTTTTACCAAACATGCAACAATTCAGAATAACAGTATCTTTTAAAACCTGTTAAAATTATATCTTAAAATCAAATTTCCTGACTTGTAGTGGACTTAAAATATACTGGTAGAAAATTTTACCCAGGTTGGGAACAGAATTACTTGAGATTTTTTCTGAAATTTCTATAAACCTGTGAACATTAATGATGGTATTATGTCCAAATATTAGAAACTTTTCCTTATGTCAGAAAAGAGAACTGCAACAAATAGGTCACTTGTGAACTGTATGTTGATTGAAGCTTGCAGAATTTTATAATCACAATGTCAAAGTACTATGTTTATTGTAGAATGTTTATCTCTTAAGTATGTAGTTTTGCAGTCACACACATCACGCATGCTTAAAGAACTGATTGATATATCTTGTCATACATTTGCAAATAATCATTTACTCTTGTAAAAGGATTAATTAACTTGCATTCTTCATGACATATTGAAGTCTAGTCAGCCTTATTGGTAGTTCAAGTCCAAAACTACCCATCATTGCAAATAACAAGGGAGTTCTGTGTGATTTATGGTAATTAACAACTTCACTGCTGTTCATACAGTTGTATATACTGGCAGATTAGTTCTTTATCACTATATTGATTCAACAGATGTCTAAATGCTCTCCAACTTGGTTTTGACACTGAGATGTTCTGTTTCCATGTTCTGTATTGTGCTTTTTGCAATGGCATCATTCAGTGTCTTTTAAAATGGCCATCCTAGTGTTAAATCACAGTTTACATACTCAAACGTAATGCCTTAAGTTATTGCTGAACAAAACATTGCAGGATTGTTTTGACCTTGCGTGATAGCACGAAATTGTGATTGAGTCAGTAGCCTGATCTACAACTCTCATTTTTTATGTCTGCAATAAAAGTTAGGAGAGATATAAAATGGGCTGCTGATTCACTATCATCTGTTTTACACTAATGGACAAAGTCAGATCTGCCCCTAATGAGTGGAAGTTTAAGACAGACCTATGACAGTACTTGGTAAAAACAATGACTGCGGATGCTGAAAACCAGAGTCTATATTAGACTGGTGCTGGAAAAGCACAGCAGGTCAGGCAGCATCTGAGGATCAGTAAAATCGACGTTTCGGGCAAAAGCCCTTCATCAGAATACAGGCAGAATGCCTGAAAGGTGGAGAGATAAGTAAGAGAAGGATGGGGTTGGGGAGAAAGTAGCATAGAGTACAATAGTTGAGTGGGGGAGGGGATGAAGGTGATAGGTCAGGGGGGACGGTGGAGT
>NC_057718.1:48965986-48966908 GCF_004010195.1 Chiloscyllium plagiosum
GCGGTGAAGGAGGCCCAGGACCTCCATGTCCTCGGCAGAGTGGGAGGGGGAGTTGAAATGTTGGGCCACGGGGCGGTGTGGTTGATTGGTGCGGGTGTCCGAGAGATGTTCCCTAAAGCACTCTACTAGGACGCGTCCAGTCTCCCCAGTGTAGAGGAGACCGCATCGGGAACAACGGATACAATAAATGATATTGGTGGATGTGCAGGTAAAACGTTGATGGATGTGGAAGGCTCCTTTAGGGCCTTGGATGGAGGTGAGGGAGGAGGTGTGGGCGCAGATTTTGTAATTCCTGCGGTAGCAGGGGAAGGTGCCAGGATGAGGGTGCATTGTAGGGGGGTGTGGACCTGACCAGGTTGTCACGGAGGGAATGGTCTTTGCGGAAAGGGAAAGGGGTGGGGAGGGAAATATATCCCTGGTGATGGGGTCCATTTGGAGGTGGTGGAAATGTCAGTGGATGATTGGTTTATGCGAAGGTTGGTAGGGTAGAAGGTGAGCACCAGGGGCATTCTGTCCTTGTTACAGTTGGAGGGGTGAGGTCTGAGGGCAGAGGTGCGGGATGTGGATGAGATGCGTTGGAGGGCATCTTTAACCACATGGGAAGGGAAATTGCAGTCTCTAAAGAAGGAGGCCATCTGGTGTGTTCTGTGGTGGAACTGGTCCTCCTGGGAGCAGATACGGCGGAGGCGGAGGAATTGGGAATATGGGATGGCATTTTTGCAGGAGGTAGGGTGGGAAGAGATATAAGCCAGGTAGCTGTGGGAGTCGGGTTTGTAAAAAATGTCGGTGTCAAGTCGGTCGTCATTAATGGAGATGGAGAGGGCCAGGAAGGGGAGGGAGATGTCAGAGATGGTCCAGGTAAATTTAAGGTCAGGGTGGAATGTGCTAGTGAAGTTAATGAATTACTCAACCTCCTCGCGGG
>NC_057718.1:48966958-48986197 GCF_004010195.1 Chiloscyllium plagiosum
TCGAACGTATGTGGGGAGTTCCTGGACTAGGGGGGATAGGACAGTGTTGAGGTAGGTAGAAATGAGTTCAGTGGAGCAGGAGCATGCTGAGACAATGAGTCGGCCAGGATGGTCAGACTTGTAGATCTTGGGAAGGAGGTAGAACCGGGCAGAGCGGGCTTCCCGGACTATGAGGTTGGAAGCAGTGGGTGGGAGATCTCCTGATGTGATGAGGTTCTGTATGGTTCTGGGAGATGATGGTTTAGTGGTGGGGGGTGGGGTCATGGTCGAGGGGGCGGTAGGAAGAGGTGTCCTTGAGTTGGCTTTTGGCTTCAGCGGTGTAGAGGTCAGTGCGCCAGACTACCACTGTGCCCCCTTTATCTGCTGGCTTGATGGTGAAGTTGGGATTGGACCAAAGGGATTGGAGTGCTGTGTGTTGTGAGGTTGAAAGGTTGGAGTGGGGGAATGGGGTAGATAGGTTGAGGCGGTTAATGTCCCGGCGACAGTTGGAAATGAAGAGGTCGAGGGCAGGTAATAGGCCAGCATGGGGTGTCCAGGTGGATGCAGTGTGTTGGAGGTAGGCAAAGGGGTCCTCAGAAGGTGGGCAGGAGTCCTGATTGTGAAAGTAAGCTCGGAGGCGGAGGCGGCGGAAGAAGTGTTCGACCTCACGGCGTGTATTAATTTCATTGATGCGTGGGCGGAGGCGGATGAAGGTGAGTCCTTTGCTGAGGACTGATTGTTTGTCCTCAGTGAGGGGGAGGTCAGGGGGAATGGTGAAAACACCTTCCACCGACACTCTCATTCGTTTGGCTGAACTGGTCCTCACCCTTAAGGATTTCTCCTTCGAATCCTCCCACTTCCTCCAGACCAAAGGGGTAGCCATTGGCACCTGGATGGTCCCCAGCTATGCCTGTCTCTTTGTTGGCTACGTAGAACAGTCCATCTTCCGTAATTACACTGGCACCACTCCCCACCTCTTCCTCCGCTACATTGATGACCGCATTGGCGCCAACTCGTGGTCCCGCAAGGAAGTTGAGCAATTCATTAACTTCACCAACACATTCCACCCTGACCTTAAATTTACCTGGACCATCTCTGACACCTCCCTCCCCTTCCTGGACCTCTCCATCTCCATTCATGATGACCGACTTGACACCAACATTTTTTTACAAACCCACCGACTTCCACAGCTTCCTGGATTACACCAGACGCATGGAGGAAGAACGCCTCATCTTCTGGCTCGGAGCACTTCAACCCCAGGGCATCAATGTGGACTTCGACAGTTTCCTCATTTCCCCTTCCCCCACCTCACCCCAGTTCTAAACTTCCAGCTCAGCAGTGTCCCCATGATGTGTCCTACCTGCCTATCTTCTTTTCCACCTATCCACTCCACCCACCCCCCTGACCTATCACCTTCATCCCCTCCCCCACTCAACTATTGTACTCTATGCTACTTTCTCCCCAACCCCACCCTCCTCTCATTTATCTCTCCACCTTTCAGGCACTCTGCCTGTATTCCTGATGAAGGGCTTTTGCCTGAAACGTCGATTTTACTGCTCTATGACAGTACTTGTTTTGTATTGTTCATTAAGGTTCTGTGATAGATTAGCTTACTCAGGGATCTTTGTATTCTCCAATTCTGAGAATTTGCCTATCCTAATTTTGGCAGCCACACCTTCAGCTGCTTTGGCCTGAAGCTCTGGAATTACCATGCCAGCTCTCTCTCTCTGCCTCGGTAGCTTTCTCTCCCCCAATAATATCTGAAATGACTTAGGTCCTTCACCAAGTTTTAGACCATCGAGCCTAATATCTTCTTTTTGGCTCAATGTCAAAGTTTGTGTTATAAACCCTCCTGTGAGTGTCTTAGGAAGATTTGCTATGTTAGAAGTACCATATAATTACAAATTGTTGTAATTCATTTCTGATATTTGCAATATTTATGGAAAGACATTTATAGAAATAGCATAAGTAATTTCAGTAACTCCCCATCACCTTTTCAAAGACAACACAGGGTGGGCAATAAATGCTGGCTCAGCGAGTGATGCCCACATCCACCAATAGTTGCATAAAAAGGAATAACAATGCATAGATTCCCCTGGGAGGAAATTAATCATTCATATGACAGTGCCATCCAGGCCATATGGTGTCTTTATTCTGTGTTGCATTTGTTGGTCTCAACTAGAGCAGCATTAAGAGCATTGTAATCAATCTCAATTTCTGGTATAGGAATATACAAAATGAAAATGGCTAGGTCCCATTTCTGATTATTTTCTTGTGGCCAAGTTAGAAACAGAATATGGGGTCAGATGATCAGATCAGAGGACAGGCTGAATTGATTGTAATGTACCCATGGTTGAGTATTAGAGTCCTGGAGTCAAAGCGATGTACAGCACGGAAACAGACCCTTCGGTCCAACTCGTCTATGCTGACCAGATATCCCAACCCAATCTAGTCCCACCTGCCAGCACCTGGCCCACATCCCTCCAAATCCCTCCTATTCATGTACCCATCCAGATGCCTTTTAAATGTTACAATTGTACTAGCCTCCATCATTTCGTCTGGCAGCTCATTCCATTCACGTACCGCCCTCTCACCCTAAACCTATGCCCTCTAGTTCTGGACTCCCTCACCCCAGGGAAAAGACTTTGCCTATTTATCCTATCCATGTCCATCATGATTTTGTAAACCTCTATAAGGTCACCCCTCAGCCTCTGATGCTCCAGGGAAAACAGCCATAGCCTATTTAACCTCTGTCTTTAGCTCAAATCCTCCAACCCTGGCAACCCCCTTGTAAATCTTTTCTGAACGCTTTCAAGTTTCACAACATCTTTCCGATAGGAAGGAGACCAGAATTGCATGCAATATTCCAACAGTGGCCTAACCAATGTCCTGTATAGCCGCAACATGACATCCCAACTCCTTTACTCAATACTCTGACCAAAAAGAAAAGCATACCAAACGTCTTCTTCACTATCCTATCTATCTGCAATTCCACTTTCAAGGAGCTATGAACCTGCACTCCAAGGTCTCTTTGTTCAGCAACACTCCCTAAGACCTTACCATTAAGTGTATAAGTCCTGCTAAGATATTTAATGCCTTCTGTAACACAGCAATGACCACCTGCATGAAATAACAGCCAATGACTGGGCTCCAAGTAGACTTAATACTTTCAGGAAAAGAGAGGTGAAACTGGACTTCCATTTGTTGTTATGTCTTCTTTTGTACCACATTTTATTTTCAAATAGGAGATGGGACTATGCTATTGTGTTCAAATGTTTGTAGTGTGAAGGAATCTGTGGTGAAATGTGCACAAAGTGAATTCCAATATTTAATTACATAATAATACGAAAATGGGAAAAGAATCACATTTAAAGCATATGCCTAATGATGAATATATAATCAGAAACCAACAGAGATAGAAATTGGCATGATGTGTTTGAAACAGCTATTTCAATAGCCACTTAATGGGGTACATGTAATTATTTAATAAAATTATTTGCAAAAGTCAGTTATTATTGTGTTGGGAAAACATTTTCCATGGTTTTGTGGATCAGGTACAAGTTTTTTACTTGATGCTTGGTTGTATTTGTTTTGAATGCAAACTGTTAATGATTATCAGTTTTGATATATATTAGTGAACTGTTTTTAACAAATGAATATAAATTGCTTTATCTATTTAACAGAGAGACACTTATTTCCTAAGTTAATGAGCGCCCAGTGGAAACATAGCAACTATTAATATCCTATGATAGCTTCAATAGAAGATCAGTTGAAACCCCAGAGAAATGACTATTTTCTCTGAAAATTCTGTGTATCCCCTGCCAAGGTTATAGTGGGAGACTGTTAGTAGCATCACAGAGTTTCAGGAATAGATCCTCCCGTTTGTGTTGATGTGAGTATAAAGCCATTACCCTCTCCTTCAATGGAGCAACAGACGTCCTCAACACACGAAAGAAACTGTCAACCCAATGGAGTAAATAAGCTCCATGGTTCACCTTAAAGAGTATAATTGAGGGTACTGCTGTCTGACGTCATTGCTCATAGCTGAAGTTCAGATACCAGAATGTTTGTTTGGATCGATGCAATCATGTGCAAATGTCCTTCCTGGCTGTCTGTAGTTAAGTGACCTATGCCTATCGCTTACTGCAGGCAGCCACCTTACAGGTAGTTACAATGAGGGAAATGTGCAAATGGCACTGTACTTATTGAATTCGTAAGTCAATAAGAAATGACAGGAAAAGTGGAGAGAGCAGTTAGTAAAGCATGCAATATCCTCAGTTTTATTAATACTAGCATGGAACTCAAGAGCAAGAAGATAATGCTGAACTTGTATAAGACATTATTTCGGTCTCAGTTGGAATGTTGTGTCCAGTTCTGGATGACACACTTAAGGAAGGACGTGAACACATAGGAGAGAATCAGAAGAAGTTCCAGGGATGAGGAAAAGAGGACAGATTGGAGACATTGGGACTGTTTCTCTTGGAAAGGAGAAGCTAAGAGGAGATTTGAGTAAAGGTTTCAAAATCATTGGAGTTCCAGACACAGTATACTGTATAGGGAAAAACAATTCCTATTTATAAAAGAATTAAGAGTGATGGGCAAAGGTTTGAAGTGTAATGGTCCAAGCTGCTGTTACCGCTGGACAAATATGATACCTGAATGAAATCTGCCTTGAAAAATCATAGGCTCTTTCGTTATATTTAGAATGATAATAATTCAGTAAAACATAGTCACACAAAGCTGCAGATTTACGTTAAGAATTAAGCAGAAGTTTATTAGACAAAATAAAATCAAATAAAATAAGATAAACTGAGCTATCTAAATATAAAAACGCAGTTTGAAAGATCTTAAAATATACAGCAAAACAAAGTTTCATCTATTCCCCAACATCATCATGTTATAGGTATTTAAATCCAGATAAATTTATGCTTCTATATCAAACCATAACTATTTCTCTTCAGTTTATTGTTCTGTCAACTGCAAAGTCATCAGCTCAGTACCACATCCTGGATTATTTCACAGTTCAACTGAAACTTTCAAGAGAAAATGAGATGATTATTTGATTAGAAACACTGTGCAAGATTACAAGGAAAAGGGAGGAGAAAATCAATGAGTAATAATGCTCCCATTTACATTAGCGACCCTCTGACACTTTACATCAGTTTCGGAATTTCCAATTTGTGTGTTCAAGTTGCCTTCTCTTTACCATGGAAGTGCAATCCCTTTACACACCCATTCCTGTCAGGGTGGTCTCAGGTCTGTTCGCTCAGTCCTGGAAAATCTCTTGAAATGTCCTCATCCACCACCATCCTCCTCTTCCTGGCTGAACTTGACCTCACTCTCTGAACAACTTCTCTTTTAATTGCGCTCACTTTCTTCAGGTCAAAGAGATGCCATGAGCACTCAGATGGGCCCCAGTTATACCTGTCTGTTTGTGGGGGATGTGCAACATTCCTTGTTCCAGTCCTATTCTGGCTCCCACCCATAATTCTTTCTCTGCTATATTGATGATATCATCGGTGCTGCCTCCCTCTCTGGTTCAGTATTGGAAACATTTGTTAATTTTGATTTCAATTTCCACCTTGCTCTAACCTTCACCTGGCCCATCTTTGACTTCCTCCTTCCTGTCCTCAATATCTCTGTTTTCATTTCAGAGGAAAGGCTGGCCACCAATATCCACTACAAACCCACTGACTCCCACTGTTATCTTGACTATACGTCCTTGCAACTACTTCCTGTAAAGATTCTAATCCATTCTCCCAGTTCCTCCATCTCCATCACATCTGTTCTGATGTTGCTAATTTTGACAAGGAGGCCTCTGAAATGTCCACCTTCTTCTTTAAGCGAGGATTTCCTAGCATCGTCGTTGACCAGACCCACAGCCAGATTAGTCCCATCTCTCGTACTTCAGTCCTCACCTCCTCTCTTCTGTCCCACAACAGTGATAGGGTTACCCTTGTCCTCACCTACCATCCCATCAACAGCTACATCCAGAGGATCATTAGCTGCCATTTCTGCCATCTCCAGAGAAATGCCACCACCAAACACATATTCCTCTCCCCACCATTGTCAGCCTTCCACAAGGACTGTTCCCTCTAGGACACCCTGGTCCATTCCTCCTTCAGTCCCAACACTCCCCCCAAAGCCTCAGAGTATCTTCCCCTGCAACCACAGAAGATGATAACACCTGCCCATCTAACTCCTCCCTCCTCAGTATCCAAGAACCCAAGCACACCTCCTGGGGTGAAGCAGCACTTTACCTGCACTTCACTCAATCTAGTCTACTGCATACACTGATTACAATGTGGTCTTCTCTATATTGGAGACTGGGTCACCGCTTCGCATAACAAATATGTTCTGTCCGCAAAAGAGATCCCTAGCTTCCAGGTGCCTGCCATTTTAACACATCACCATGGTCCCTGGCCAACATCTCTGTCTCAGGCTTGCTGCAGTGCTCCAGTGAAGCTCAGTGCAAGCTGGAGGAACAGCACCTCAGTTTCTGTTTGTGAACACGACAGCTTTCTGGATTCAATATCAAGTTCAACAATTTTGGGGGTTGAGGCACCTTCTCCAATATCCGTACCTCAACTCTCACACACAAAGGCTTGTTATCACAGGGTCTGCTCTTACACATAACCCATCGTTAGCCAGTAATAGTCCCCATTAGCATCTGTTCATTCTCCCAGACTGACCTTTATCCACTCTTTTGTCTGTCCAAGTGTGCTTTTGTTTCTTCGGGCTCTATCTCCACTATTGTTCACTCCTTACCCTTTCCTGCCACCCGATCTTCTGCATAAAAACAACTATTTCCAAGCTACAATCAGTTCTAAAGAAGGGTCACTTGAACTGAAACATTAATTCTGATTTCTCTCTACAGATGCTGCCAGGCCTGCTGAGCTTTTTCAGCAATTTCTTATGTTGAGTCATTTGGAGAGCCAGTGCAGTTAAGATGGCCCAAACGGCTCCTTCTGTGCTGTAACAATTCTGGGATCTTGTACCAGTGTATTGCTTTGTGAACTTTCAGGATGGATATGTAAAGCTCTTTCGGAAAACTCCTTGCCCCTTGCTCTTTCTCCGCTACATTTCCCAATTATACTCTTTTAAAGAGATTATACCTGTGCAGTAATGTTTAGGAATTAGTAATTTGACTTCTGGTGAGTAAAAGTTACTTCTGCACCTGCCAGAACATCCCCTGGAGACTACTGAATCTTCAGACTATAAGGGAAAGATTCAAAAAGGAAAAATTATACCAATAAAACAGCCAACAACTAGCCTATATTTATGTTCCTTTTAAATGGCCTTGATGTGGGCAGTTAGGGACATGTTGGTAGGTGGATGCAGTGAGGGATGTTCTTCAGTCACTCAGTACTTTTTTAGCTGTATAATGAATAAAGTGTGCTGCCTTTATTCTGGATAGATGAATGACAATGAGAAGAGGACTGAAGGTGTTATATCAGAATGCATGCAGTATAAGGAATAAGGTAAATGAACTTGTGGCGCAGATTGTAATTGGCAAGTATGATGTGGTGGGCATCACAGAGACATGGCTGCCAGGGGATCAGGATTGGGAGCTGAATATTCAAGTACATACATCTTATTGAAAAGCTAAGCAGATGGGCAGAGGGGGTAAGGTTGCCTTATTAGTAGTAAATGAAACTAAATCAATAGCAAGAAATGAAGTAGGATCAGATGTTGTAGAATCTCTGTGGGTAGAATTGAGGAACCACAAAGGTAAAAAAAATATAGTTAGAGTTATGCACAGGCCTTCAAACAGTAGTCAGGAGCTGGGGCGCAAGAGACTGGGACCAGAGGGCATAGCCTTAGATTAAAGTGAAGACCTTTTATAACAGAGGTAAGGAGAAACTTCTTCAGCCAGAGAGTGGTGAATCTATGGAATTCATTGCCAATGAAGGCTATGGAGGCCAGGTCACTGAGTATATTTAAGACTGAGATAGGTAGGTTCTTGAGTATCAAGAGAATCAAGGGTTTTGGGGAGAAAGCAGGAGAATTGGGTTGAGGAGTTTATCAACCATGATTGAATGGCGAAGCAGACCCGATGGGCTGAATGGCCTAATTTCTGCTCCTATGTCTTGTAGCCTAATGGCCTTGAACTCCAAAATCTACAGCAATGGCATCAATCAGCACTGCCAGCCAGTTGATTTTATGTTCTGATTGTTCGACAATGATGCTAAATGGTGAAGCAGGCATGAAGGGTTGAATGGCCTATTCCTTTTCATAATTTCTGTTTTCCTACATATTTCTCGCTAACTTTAACACCTTTAGCAACATGGTGTCTGATGTACTTCACATCAAAGGTATGTGCTTGCACACTGCAGATATCATGTTGGAACTGTAGACATTTGTAGCTACTCAAGTTTCTGAGCCTCGTATCTGCTCATCAATTCACCTTTCAATGTCTTTCCATTTGGGTGTATACTCCTATCCAAGTTTTATCCCCAAATGTATTAGCTCACAATTAACCACATTTAAATATGAATACTATCTGTATGTCTCCTCTGTTCAGTGGTCTATGGACAATGAAGTCCTCATGTGGTTATCAGACCTCTCAACAATTGGTGTTCAATGAGAATTTCACAAAAGTATATTCTAATATTTGTGAAAAAAATTGGAAATGCACTACATTTCAGGTGTTAGGAAAATTGGTTGGGTTTTTATAGGACCCCAAGCCAGTGAGCAATATTATTTATTGCCCCTGAATGTGTTATAAAATCACATTATGATAAATTGGTTAAATCAACATAGCCAACACTAGCTTGTGAGTATTGCAGTCAAATTATTAGACAATAGACTTGCGTGCTCAAAGTCAAGGGCACATAGTGCTATGTTGTGTGACTGTGGCAAACTAACATCATCTACTGCCAGGATAATTTGTTAAAAACATTGTTTAGCTTGGTTTAGATTATGATGTCCACAATTAATTTGGTTAAAAGATAAACAATCACAAAAAAGTGATCATTTTATATAATTAAAACTTCATGGTATATTTGTTCTTTGCAGTCAGATGTTTCCTGAGGATTACATTTACAGAAATAACTACCTCAATCCTCCATAGATTAAACATTTCATTTATTTCCTCCTTCAATTTTCTTACCTCTTTCTGTTTTAGTTAAAGACCATGTGCTAGAGAAGTGGCTGAAATCTAATAGATATATGACAGAGATATTAATTGTTTTGCTTTGGCATTTACCAGAGAGTTAGAGCAGATAGACATGTTATTGAATAATGAGGTGAGTAATGTGATATGTGAATTTAAAATAAAGGAATGTATTGAACAAACTAAACAAATTAAAAGAGCATAAGATCCTATTTCAGAAGGATTGCATCCACTTTAATTTAAATAATTTAGAAAAGAACTAACAGGGACATTACTATTCCTTTAAAAGAATTCACCAAAGGATGCAGTGCCAGAGAAATGGCTGGAAGTTAATATGTTTTATAAATTTAAGAATGGGACAGAAATTAGGATCATATCATGGCTACAATACAGAAAGAGGCCAATCATCCCATCATGTTTGTGCCGGTCCTCTGAAGGGCCTATTCACCTCGTGCTCCTTCCCTTCCTATTCAAAGTAGGCCTTCACAATTTTCTTCTGCGGATAATGATTTAATTCCCTTTTTGAAACACTTCAGTTGAAACTGCTTCCACCACAATCTCAGACAGTGCATTCTAAACCCTAAACGCTCGCTGCTTGAAATGATTTTCCTTACGTCGTCAAGACTTAATTTACCGATTCCATTAAATCTGTGCCCTCTAGCTGTTCTATCTTTCTTCTTCAGAATGTCTTACAGCCATTCAGTGACCTTCCTGACTCTGTCACCATGGAGGCACCATACCATCCTAATGGTTGCAGGAATGTATATCTGTTCCTTTTACGATAGAATCTTTTTTCTTCTATTCCTTTTTTCTCCCCTCTTGTGCAACTTAGTCACTTCTAGTGCCACAGACTTGGCTTCTGACACATTCTGCTGAGAAACCATCTCCTCTAGCAGTCTCAAAAGTGGAAAATCTGTTAGAGAGAAAGAGAGAGAAAGAGACAGACCCTGCATACTTGCCTGATCTTACTTACCAAGGCCACCACTTGTCTTGCATTGGGTCCTGATCCCACTTGATGAGTTTTCTTTCCCCATGAGGTCACTCTTGGATATTTTCAAAATTCACCCCTCTTGTAATTTCATAAACCAATGGTGAATGAGATTTTAACCCAAACATGAACAGGAAATTGTAGACCAGTCAGCTTAGTAGCAGTGAAAAGAAAATTAATGGACTCTTTACAAAAAAAGAGAGACTACAACAGCTGGAAATAAGAAATATAGCAGTACTGTAGATATTGTTGTGAAGATATGTTATCTAAAATATTACTTTATAATATCATTGTCTGGATATATTGGTTCATAAATTTATAATGTTATCAGCTAGAAATGTATGTATCTTGAGCTTTTTGAAGAGAATACTTTTCAAAGAAAAAGACGCTGGCTACTGCAGCAAAAATGCTGCATTTGTGATGAATACTCACTGCTTGAATGATGCCACTGAAACTGTAATGTTTTCAGACAGAGATGGAGGGTTGTTTTTTAGACTGGAGGCCTATGACCAGTGGTGTTTCATAGGGATCGGTGCTGGGTTCACTGTTGTTTGTCAATTATATAAATGATTTGGATAAGAATTTAAGAGGCATGGTTGGTAAGTTTGCAGATAACACCAGACTTAGTGGTATAGTGGTATAGTTAACCAAGTAGGTTATCTAAGAATTGCTTGTGTATCATAGAGTCATACAGCACAGAAACAGACTCTTCAGTCCAACTCGTTCATACAGAGCATGTTTCCCAAACTAAGCTCGTTCCACTTGCCTGCATTTGGCCCATATTCTGTAAACCTTTCCAATTCATGTAGTTGTTCAAATTTCTTTTAAATGTTGTTACTGTACTGGCATCTACCACTTCCTCTGATAGTTTATTCCACATATGTACCATTTTTTGTGCAAAAAAGTTGCCCCTTAGGTCCCTTTTAAGACTTTCTCCTCTCACCTTAAAATTTTGCCCTCTACTTTTGAACTCCCTACCCTAGGAAAAAGACCTTTGCAATTCACTTTATCTATGCCCCTTATGATTTTATAAATGTTTTTAAGGTCACCCTTCAACCTCCTATGCTCCAATGAAAGAACTCCCAGCCTATCCAGCCTCTCCTTATAATTCAAATCTTCCAATCCCAGTAACATCATTGTAAATCTTTTCTATACCCTCTCCAATTTAATAATATCCTTCCTATTGCTGATGACCAAAACTGTACATGTTACTCCAAAAGTGGCCTCACCAACATCCTTACAACTGCAACATAATGTCCCAACTCCTACACTCAATGGTCTGAGCAGTGAAGGCAAGTGGGCCAAATGCCCTCTTTACCACCCTGTCACCCTATAATGCAACTTTAAAAGAACTTTGTAACCGAACCTTTAGGTCTCTGTGGTTGACAACACTCCCCACGGCCCTACTATTAATTATGTAAGTGCAGCCCTTTTACATCACATCAAAATGCAACACCTTGCATTTATCCAAATTAAACTCCATCTGCCACTCCTCAGCCCTTGGCCCAATTAATCAAGATCCCTTTGCAATCTTAGATAACCTACTGATTATCTATAACACTATACTAGTAATTTTGGTGTTATCTGCAAACTTATCAACAAGCCAATTTTGTAATCAATTGACAAGCTCTCCCTGAATCTCATGTGATCTAACCTTACTAACTAGTGCATTACGCGGAACCTTGACAAAGGCCTTACTAAAGCCCATACAGACAACGTTTACTGCACTGACCTAATCTATCTTCTTGGTCACATCCTCAGAAAACTCAATCAAATGTGTGATTTCCCACTCACAAAGCCATGCTGGCTACCCATAATCAGTCCTTGCCACTTCAAATGCATGTAAACCCTGTCTCTCAGAATCTTCTCCAATAACTTACTCACCACTGCTGTCAGATTTATCAGTCTAAAGTTCCCAGGCTTGACTTTGCAGCCTTTCTTAAAAAACATTAGCCACTTTCCAGTCTTTTAGAACTTCAACCGTGGCCCCTCAATTTCTTCCCACAAGTAGCTTCTCACAATGTCCTGGGATAGACTTGATCTGGTCCTGGAGATTTATGTTTTTTTAAGTCCTCCAAACCTCTTCTTCTGTAATGTAGACTGTTTTCAAGATGTCAATATTCATTTCACTGATTTCCCTAGCCTCCATGTCTTTCTCCACTGTGAATAATAAAGCAAAATATTTGTTTACTATCATTCCTATCTCCTGTGATTCCACAAATTGATGATCAGGTTGATCTTTAAGGGGCCCTAGTCTCTTCCTAGTAGCCCTTTTGTTCTTAATGTACTTGTAGAATCTTGTTGGATTATCCTTAACCTTGCCCACCAAAGCTATCCCATATCCCGTTTTTGCCCTCCTGATTTCCCTCTTAACAATGTCCCTACACCCCTTTTAGTCTTCAAGAGATTCATTTGAATCCATTAATCTATACCTGACCTATGTCTCCTTCTTATTCTTGATCAAAGTCCCAATTTCTAATCATCCACTGTTCCTACCAGCCTTACCTTACACTTTAACATGAAATATGCTGCCTCTAAACTCTCATTATCTTACATTTGAAAGCCTCCCAGTGATCATGCCAGTCATCCCTTTACCTGCGAAGAGTTTACCTCAATCAACTTTGTGAAGCACCTGTCTTGTACCATCAAATTGGCCTTAATCCAATTTGGAACTTTAATTTTAATATAAGGCCTATCCTTTCCGATTTGTTAAAAATCAATTGTGAACATACTCAAGCAGAAACTCTCTAAGAGAAACAAACTTCTATTCTCTCTCCCTTTCTCAGAAACCCCTTTTTATTAAAATCTGTGAGTTTAAAACCTACTGGAACACATTGTTTCTACAAATGGAGAGAGAAATCTGAATCTAAACCACTGTCTATAGAAAAACAAAATTTAACCAGCCATAACTGACAAGAGAGAAATCCCAGCATCAATAACTTGCATGAAAAGTGGCTTTGGTTCCAGATCAGCATTTAAATGATCAATTATTTATCTTTTCACTTTGCTTGGACAAAGTTCTTCTGAGATAATACTCTGCAGAATTGTGCATTCCTTTCAGGCCTGGAAGGGGTTGGTGGTAAATATTATTTTCGGGAAAGGTAATTTGATGTTTGTACACTTTAAGCATGTTGTCAATATTTCTTGCAATTGTTTTGTGGAGTTTTTTGCAATATCTGCCAGTGGAAGGAATCTGACAGGTTGGTTTCTGAGACTGAGTCATATACAATCTAGTACATATGATTGACAATATCACCTCTCTTTTAAGTTCAAGATTTGTTGCAGTCAGTGGAGATTTCGCTTCAAGGAAAATAATCCTTCCTAATTCGGTTGTAGAAACAATTGACATGGATTCCAAAAAGAGAAACCTTGCTTTACTAACCTTATTGATTTTTGTCTTGCAACAATAACACTGAGGATGGACAATAGAATGCAGTAGCTTTAATTTGGATTTTTGAAACGTCTTTGATAAGATGCCCCATAACATATTAATAGCTATGATTAGAGAATTTGGAGTCAGGGAACAAGTAGCAAAATGGATTTCTAGTTGGTTTGAAGGTAGAAAGCAAAAAACAAGTAAAGAGTAGTTATTCAGAGTGACAGAAGGTGAAAGGTGGTGTTCCATAAGGATTAGTGTCAGGACCACTGCTTTTCAGAATTTATATGAACAATTCAGACTTTGTAAACACAAATACAGTTTCTAAAATTTGTAGATAAGTCCAAATTGACAGTAAATAGTCAAGACTGAGGATGATCATAACAAATTATAGGAGGTCCCTGCTATAGGAAGGATGTTCTGAAACATGAAGTGTTTCAGAAAAGATTTACAAAGATGTTGCCAGGGTTGGAGGGTTTGAGCTTCATAGAGAGAGGCTGAACATGCTGGGCCTGTTTTCCCTGGAGCTTTGGAGGCTGAGAGGGTGACCTTATAAATTCAAGAAGGCGGTGATTAGGGTAAAGAGTCAAGGTTGTTTCCCCAGGGTGGGGGAGTCCAGAACTAGAGGGCATAGGTTTAAAATGAGAGGGGGAAGATTTAAAAGGGACCTAAGGGGCATTTCTTTTCACTCAGAGGGTGGTGTGTGCATGAAATGAGCTGCTAGTGGAGGTGGTGGAAGTTGATATAATTATAACATTTAAAGAACATTTGGATGGGTATATGAATAGGAAATGTTTAGAGGAATATGAACCAAGTGCTGGCAAATGGGACTAGATGAATGGAGAATATCTAGTTGGCATAGATGAGTTGGACTGAAGGGTCTATTTCCATACTCTACATTTCTGTGACTCAATGACATTAATAAGTTTACAGAATGGATTAAATAATTGGCCAATCAGGGTCAATGTAAGGAAATGTAACAATTTTTGGTTGGCTGTCCCTCAATTCAAAGTTCCTCGATTCCTCTACTGTGTGATGTGAGTTTCTGCTATGGGCCTTGATGAGACTGAACAGGCTGATTCTCAACACACAGATCAGCGAGATATTCAAGAGAGAGTGGGATCTAGCTGCAAGAGTTTCTTCCTTTATGTTCCTTTTGTGTTGCCACTTTGCCTCATTATTAAGATGATTTGACTCAAAGTATGATGCATTTTAATGTATAAGGGGATTCAATTTTGAAAGGTTGTAAGCAAGGGATTCCAATCAATAAAGTTAATGCTGCTGTTCTTCAAACAGAGTGTCTTGGAAGCATTTTCTTTGTCCTCCCCTGAACATTGGCCATAAAAGAATCGAGAAATAAGGATTTGGCAGGGACAGTGCTCTTTGAAATCTAAGCAGAGGATTTGATGTGCCTGTCCTGAAAATCTGTGAATTTGGCTTCAAGTAAGTTACTAGCACAGGTTCAATGGTCCTCCCACTGAATTGGTGCGGTGGGGGTATCACTGATGGAATTTCTCTTGTGCCCTGAGGTGTTGCTGATACTCAGTTCAGGTTTCTGTGCAGTACAGATGTGTGATGTTGACAACTGCTTTGAACATGACAATTTTTATTGTCTTACAGAGGTCTTTGTTTTCAAACACAAATAGAAATTGCCAGAAATGTCAGCAGGTGTGCTAGCATCTGTGGAGAGAAAACAGAGTTAACGTTTCGGGTCCAGTGACCCTTCCTCAGAATAATTCTATGGTTTCATGTATGTTTATGATGGTCAGTTTAGATTTGGCATGGAGCCAAATAAGGTTAATGTGACTTCCACCTGGATAGTGTTTAATAGTGCCACCAGAGAGCAGTTGATGTTTGATGAGGTGAATAGCCAACATGATTTTGAAGATTTTGAAGCAGTCTATTTCAAATCTGCCACTCAAGACAGTTGCAGTCATATCATCTGGAATCATCTGGATAGAGATTTCATGGATATCCTAATTTTTGTAGAACTTTCCACAGAGTTTTGTGATCTACCTGACCAATGTATTTAACTCAATAAGCGATTGTCAGGAATTATTCATGTTGCTATTCTTTACATTTTTCTCTCCATTTGTTTAGCAATAAAGATGATGTTGGAGGTTCCCCTGGTGAGCATGAATTCACACTCTGAGTGGTGTTTCCCCATTATTTTGTTTAAGTACAGGGACAATCTCATTAGGTGGAGACCAACGTCACTACGAAAACCCATTCATCTGTCTGCCAATGCACTCATTAGGAAGTCACAGGGGAGGGTGGCAGGTTTCTCAATGAATCACTAGTCTCTACATTGGAGTTCCAAGTTACCAGAAGCTGTCAGCCATTCTGGATTCTGAAATCCAGTTCCAGACCTGCTCCTCAGGAGATCCAGTGGCAAGAAGGGAAGTACAGTCACCCTAGGAGTCAAAATAAATTGTTGGGATGGCTTTTGGAGGCCATGGGTTGGGATGGGTGGGTAGCAAGTTAAGGAGGTTACCTCTGGGCTATCTCAGCCATAAGATACTTATTGCAGTGTTTAGTTTCCCCCAAGGATCAACCCACCCAATTATTTTCCCTTCGCATCCACTGGAAGGTGGAAAGCCACCCTCACAATCTCTGGGAAGAATGCTCAGCCATGGAATGGAGGTGATTCACGGGAGAGAATGTGTATCAAAATATTCCTAGTGATGGACAAGTGGGAATGCCTCAATAGATTGATTCATATCTCTCTTTAAGGATAGTTCCAATTATCCATTCCTGAAGTTCTTTGTTCCTAAATCTACAGGACAAGTTCATGAAGTCTTGATGTGAGCAAGCTGAAGTACCATCAGACCATAGGCTTTGATGTATTTGCTGCTTCACGACTCTCCCATCCATGCTAGTTCATCCCTGGATTCTACCACAGGATACTGGCAATCCCCTGGAGAGTATTAGCTGCAACTATGTACCTACATTTGAGAAATTGTTGAGATTTTTTTATCCCAGCATCGAAGGTTGACATTTTGTCATCTTTACGAAGACAAGCTCCATTCTTTTGAGCAAAGGAGATTTTGTCCTTTTGACCTTGCTCTATAGATGGCGCTGGTGTCTTCCAAAATGCATCACATATCACGATGGGTTAGCATAATATCAGGTTTCTGAGGTTTTCTCTTCCCACCACATATCCTTTATCTTCTGCATTTGTATTTCACTATCAGACTTGAACTATTGGAACTCTGTCTTGCTGATTTGTGACCCTTGATTATTCTGCAATATTCATTTTAGATCCAGGAGGTCACATGCTAAACCATGGTTTTTATTGAAGTTAGTCTTTGTGGGAACAATGCTTGAAGCCCAAGGTCTGGACACAGAAGTGAAGTACAGATGACTTAATTTGATCTGACTGTTCTGGAATTGAATGGGATGTGTGAAAATTTTCCTGATTAGTTGCAAGATATGCTTGGAACTCCTCTCTGTAGTCAGACTGATACAGGGCTAAGTTGAATGGCAAGCAAGTGGGTGAGGGGATAGGATGATGGGTCAGTGGTTGATGAGGTGTGGTAGAAAGTGGATGAGGAATCAAGTGGCTGTTTGGTAAGAGATAAGTTCTAGGCAGGTGGATGAGGGGATAGGGTAGCAAGTAAGTTCCTGAGGCCGTTGTCTGTAAAATGGGTAAGGGGACAATATTCCAGTTGGGTGGATGCAGGTCCAAGGTGTCAGGTGGGTGGGTGAGAGGATTATGTGGCAGATAAGTGAGTGGGGGGAAGTAGGATAAGGTGTGAGATTGATAGTTGAGGTACTGAGACAGATGGATAAGGTGGTCACTGCTGGGTGTGGGGCTAGGTTAAGATGGCAGGTGGGTGGCGATGGGTACAGTGCCAGGTGGGTCACGGCAAGATGGATGGTTGCTGGGATAGGGTGGTATGGCAGTGGATGAGAGCTTAAGATGGCAGGGAAATAGATGAAGGGCAAGGGGCCAAGTGAGATAGGGAATAGGGTGGCAGATGGGTGCGAGGTCAATAATATAGTGAGCCAGGAGTTTTAATTTATCCAACGTTATCTCATTGGCTATTAAGATAAGTAAATTTCTGGCTTTAACTTCAAAGTGAGACTTTATTGAGGGTCCTAGATGCCATCTAATTTGCTGTCTGGCAGAAGGCAGACAGTGGGGATAGAAGGGTCTTTTTCAGGGAGGCAGCTGGTGACAAGTGATGTTCCACAAGGGTCAGTGTTGGGACCACGACTTTTCACTTTATACATTAATGATAGAGATGAAGGAACTGAGGTCATTCTGGCTAAGTTTGCAGATGAGACAAATAGTATTGAGGAGGTGGGGAGGCTGCAGAAGGATCTGGACAGATTTGGAGAGTGGGTAAAGAAGTGGCAGATGGAGTATAATGTGGGAAAGTAAGTTCACGCTCTTTGGTAAGAATAAGCGAAACATGGACTATTTTCTAAATGGGGAGAAAATCCAGAATTCTGAAGTGCAAAGAGAGTTGGGAGTTCTAATCCAGGATTCTCTCAAGGTAAACTTGAAAGTTGAGTCAGTATTTAGGAAGGCAAAGGCAATGTTGGCATTTATTTTGAGAGGACTTGAATATAAAAGCAGGAAAGTATTTTTGAGGCTCTATAAGGCTCTGGTCAGAGACGACAACTTGAATATTATGTGCAGTTTTGGGCCCCATACCTCAGGAAGGATGTACTGGCCCTGGAGAGTGTTCAGAGGAGGTTTGTAAGAATGGTCCCAGGATTGAAAAGCTTAACCTACGAGCAATGTTTGAGGACTCTAGGTTTATGCTTGACAGACTTTAGGAGGATGAGGTGTGGATCTAATAGAAACTTACAGAATACTGAATGGCCTGGACAGAGTCAATTTTGGGAAGATGTTTCCATTGATAGGAGACACTTGGACATGAGGGCACAGCCTTTGAGTAAAGAGAAGACCTGTAGAACGAAGATAAGAAGAAACTTCTGCAGCCAGAGAGTGGTGAACATATGGAATTCACTGCCACAGAAAGCTCTGGCGGCCATGTCATTGAGTATATTTAAGACAGAGATATATAGGTTCTTGAATGTCAATGGGGATCAAAGGTTAGGGGGAGAAAGCAGGAGAATGAGGTTGAGAAACATATCAGTCATGATTGAATAGCAGAGCAGACTTGATGGGCTGAATGACCTAACTTCTGCTCCTATCTAAAGTTGAAATGTCCCAGCATCCTTTGGGATACATTTAGTGTTAGAGTATCCAGAGAATTCAAGATTTGGGCCAATAAGTCTGTGCTGAGTTTGTTTTACAGAGGAAGCCATTTGTATTGGCCTTGCCCATACTTTATGCATGAATGATTCTGTTCCACATGTTGGAATTACTGCCACTTCCTGCATTAAAGCCCCATGGAAGGGTGATTTTTCCTGTTAGGAAGACAGTGAGATGTTCAGCAATGACAGAATAGGACTTTTCCTTAATCAGAGTCAAGTGTCAGGAATAACCACTGATGTAGTGATATATTGGATATAGCCAAAATGTACATGATGTATGATGGGATAACATATCTGTAACCTTCACCCGAACCTGAACTGTAACTCTAAACCTAAGGCCCAAGCCTAACCCTACCCTAATCCTAAACTTAACTCAAGCTCTAATCCTAACCCTTTCGTTTATGCAACTAGGGAGTTCTGGCAAGGTATCCAGGATCCGAAGTCGTGGTCCACATTGGCACCAATGACATATGTAGGAGGAGGGCTGAGGATGTTAGGCAGGCTTTCAGGGAGCTAGGTTGGAAGCTCAGAGTTAGAACAAACAGAGTT